>NW_027017203.1:0-230306 GCF_036013445.1 Caloenas nicobarica
CAGAGCCCAGTAGAGCCCGACAGAGCCCGACAGGGCCCGACAGAGCCCAGTAGAGCCCAGTAGAGCCGACAGAGCCCGACAGAGCCCGACAGAGCCCGACAGAGCCCGACAGAGCCCGACAGAGCCCAGTAGAGCCCGACAGAGCCCGACAGAGCCGACAGAGCCCGACAGAGCCCGACAGGGCCCGACAGGGCCCAGTAGAGCCCGACAGAGCCCGACAGAGCCCGACAGAGCCCGACAGGGCCCAGTAGAGCCCGACAGAGCCCGACAGAGCCCGACAGGGCCCGACAGAGCCCGACAGAGCCCAGTAGAGCCCGACAGAGCCCGACAGAGCCCGACAGGGCCCGACAGGGCCCGACAGGGCCCGACAGAGCCCGACAGAGCCCGACAGGGCCCGACAGGGCCCGACAGGGCCCGACAGAGCCCGACAGAGCCCAGTAGAGCCCGACAGAGCCCGACAGAGCCCGACAGGGCCCCAGTAGGGCCCAGTAGAGCCCGACAGAGCCCAGTAGAGCCTGACAGAGCCCGACAGAGCCCGACAGGGCCCGACAGGGCCCGACAGGGCCCGACAGAGCCCGACAGAGCCCGACAGAGCCCGACAGGGCCCGACAGGGCCCGACAGGGCCCGACAGAGCCCGACAGAGCCCAGTAGAGCCCGGAAGAGCCCGACAGAGCCCGACAGAGCCCGACTGAGCCCGACAGAGCCCGGACAGAGCACGACAGAGCACGACAGAGCCCGACAGAGCCCGACAGGGCCCGACAGAGCCCGACAGAGCCCAGTACAGCCCGACAGAGCCCGACAGGGCCCGACAGGGCTCGACAGGGCCCAGTAGAGCCCGACAGAGCCCGACAGAGCCCAGTAGAGCCCAGTAGAGCCCGACAGAGCCCAACAGAGCCCGACAGAGCCCGACAGAGCCCGACAGAGCCCGACAGGGCCCGACAGGGCCCGACAGGGCCGACAGGGCCCGACAGGGCCCGACAGGGCTCGACAGGGCCCGACAGAGCCCAACAGGGCCCGACAGGGCCCAGTAGAGCCCGACAGAGCCCGACAGAGCCCAGTAGAGCCCAGTAGAGCCCGACAGAGCCCGACAGAGCCCGACAGAGCCCGACAGGGCCCGACAGGGCTCAGTAGAGCCCGACAGAGCCCGACAGGGCCCGACAGAGCCCAGTAGAGCCCAGTAGAGCCCGACAGAGCCCGACAGAGCCCGACAGAGCCCGACAGAGCCCGACAGAGCCCGACAGAGCCCAGTAGAGCCCGACAGAGCCCGACAGAGCCCGACAGAGCCCGACAGAGCCCGACAGGGCCCGACAGGGCCCAGTAGAGCCCGACAGAGCCCGACAGAGCCCGACAGAGCCCGACAGGGCCCAGTAGAGCCCGACAGAGCCCGACAGAGCCCGACAGGGCCCGACAGAGCCCGACAGAGCCCAGTAGAGCCCGACAGAGCCCGACAGAGCCCGACAGGGCCCGACAGAGCCCAGTAGAGCCCGACAGGGCCTGACAGAGCCCGACAGAGCCCGACAGGGCTTGACAGGGCCCCGACAGGGCCCAGTAGAGCCCGACAGAGCCCGACAGAGCCCGACAGAGCCCGACAGGGCCCGACAGAGCCCAGTAGAGCCCAGTAGAGCCCAGTAGAGCCCGACAGAGCCCGACAGAGCCCGACAGGGCCCGACAGGGCCCGACAGAGCCCGACAGGGCCCGACAGAGCCCGACAGAGCCCGACAGGGCCCGACAGAGCCCGACAGGGCCCAGTACAGCCCGACAGAGCCCGACAGAGCCCGACAGGGCCCGACAGAGCCCGACAGGGCCCAGTAGATTCCGACAGAGCCGACAGAGCCCGACAGAGCCGAGTAGAGCCCGACAGAGCCCGACAGAGCCCGACAGAGCCCGACAGGGCCCGACAGGGCCCGACAGAGCCCGACAGGTCCCGACAGGGCCCGACAGAGCCCAGTAGAGCCCGACAGAGCCCGACAGGGCCCGACAGGGCCCGACAGGGCCCGACAGGGCCCAGTAGAGCTCGACAGAGCCCGACAGAGCCCAGTAGAGCCCGACAGAGCCGGACGAGCCCGACAGAGCCCGACAGGGCCCAGTAGAGCCCGACAGAGCCCGACAGGGCCCGACAGGGCCCGACAGGGCCCAGTAGAGCCCGACAGAGCCCGACAGAGCCCGACAGAGCCCGACAGAGCCCGACAGGGCCCAGTAGAGCCCGGACAGAGCCCGACAGAGCCCGACAGAGCCCGACAGGGCCCAGTAGAGCCCGACAGAGCCCGACAGGGCCCGACAGGGCCCGACAGGGCCCAGTAGAGCCCGACAGAGCCCGACAGAGCCTGACAGAGCCCGACAGAGCCCGACAGAGCCCGACAAGGCCCAGTAGAGCCCGACAGAGCCCGACAGGGCCCGACAGGGCCCGACAGGACCCAGTAGAGCCCGACAGAGCCGACAGAGCCCGACAGAGCCCGACAGAGCCCGACAGAGCCCGACAGGGCCCGACAGAGCCCGACAGGGCCCAGTAGAGCCCGACAGAGCCCGACAGAGCCCGACAGAGCCCAGTAGAGCCCGACAGAGCCCGACAGAGCCCGACAGAACCCGACAGAGCCCGACAGAGCCCGACAGAGCCCGACAGGGCCCGACAGGGCCCGACAGAGCCCAGTAGAGCCCGACAGAGCCCGACAGGGCCCGACAGGGCCCGACAGGGCCCAGTAGAGCCCGACAGAGCCCGACAGAGCCCAGTAGAGCCCAGTAGAGCCCGACAGAGCCCGACAGAGCCCAGTAGAGCCCAGTAGAGCCCGACAGAGCCCGACAGAGCCCGACAGGGCCCGACAGAGCACGACAGCGCCCGACAGGGCCCGACAGGGCCCGAGAGAGCCGACAGGGCCCGACAGGGCCCAGTAGAGCCCGACAGAGCCCGACAGAGCCCGACAGGGCCCGACAGGGCCCGACAGGGCCCAGTAGAGCCCGGACCAGAGCCCAGTAGAGCCCGACAGAGCCCGACAGAGCCCGACCAGAGCCCGACAGAGCCCGACAGGGCCCAGTAGAGCCCGACAGGGCCCGACAGGGCCCGACAGGGCCCAGTAGAGCCCGACAGAGCCCGACAGAGCCCGACAGAGCCCGACAGAGCCCGACAGAGCCCGACAGGGCCCAGTAGAGCCCGACAGAGCCTGACAGAGCCCGACAGAGCCCGACAGAGCCCAGTAGAGGCGGACAGAGCCCGACAGAGCCCGACAGGGCCCGACAGGGCCCGACAGAGCCCAGTAGAGCCCGACAGAGCCCGACAGGGCCCGACAGAGCCCAGTAGAGCCCAGTAGAGCCCGACAGAGGCCCGACAGAGCCCGACAGAGCCCGACAGAGCCCGACAGAGCCCGACAGAGCCCAGTAGAGCCCGACAGAGCCCGACAGAGCCCGACAGAGCCCGACAGAGCCCGACAGGGCCCGACAGGGCCCAGTAGAGCCCGACAGAGCCCGACAGAGCCCGACAGAGCCCGACAGGGCCCAGTAGAGCCCGACAGAGCCCGACAGAGCCCGACAGGGCCCGACAGAGCCCGACAGAGCCCAGTAGAGCCCGACAGAGCCCGACAGAGCCCGACAGGGCCCGACAGAGCCCAGTAGAGCCCGACAGGGCCTGACAGAGCCCGACAGAGCCCGACAGGGCTTGACAGGGCCCGACAGGGCCCAGTAGAGCCCGACAGAGCCCGACAGAGCCCGACAGAGCCCGACAGGGCCCGACAGAGCCCAGTAGAGCCCAGTAGAGCCCGACAGAGCCCGACAGAGCCCGACAGGGCCCGACAGGGCCCGACAGGGCCCGACAGAGCCCGACAGGGCCCGACAGAGCCCGACAGAGCCCGACAGGGCCCGACAGAGCCCGACAGGGCCCAGTACAGCCCGACAGAGCCCGACAGAGCCCGACAGGGCCCGACAGAGCCCGACAGGGCCCAGTAGATTCCGACAGAGCCCGACAGAGCCCGACAGAGCCGAGTAGAGCCCGACAGAGCCCGACAGAGCCCGACAGAGCCCGACAGGCCCCGACAGAGCCCGACAGAGCCCGACAGGGCCCGACAGGGCCCGACAGAGCCCAGTAGAGCCCGACAGAGCCCGACAGGGCCCGACAGGGCCCGACAGGGCCCGACAGGGCCCAGTAGAGCTCGACAGAGCCCGACAGAGCCCAGTAGAGCCCGACAGAGCCCGACAGAGCCCGACAGAGCCCGACAGGGCCCAGTAGAGCCCGACAGAGCCCGACAGGGCCCGACAGGGCCCGACAGGGCCCAGTAGAGCCCGACAGAGCCCGACAGAGCCCGACAGAGCCCGACAGGGCCCAGTAGAGCCCGACAGAGCCCGACAGAGCCCGACAGAGCCCGACAGGGCCCAGTAGAGCCCGACAGAGCCCGACAGGGCCCGACAGGGCCCGACAGGGCCCAGTAGAGCCCGACAGAGCCCGACAGAGCCCGACAGAGCCCGACAGAGCCCGACAGGGCCCAGTAGAGCCCGACAGAGCCCGACAGGGCCCGACAGGGCCCGACAGGGCCCAGTAGAGCCCGACAGAGCCCGACAGAGCCCGACAGAGCCCGACAGAGCCCGACAGAGCCCGACAGGGCCCGACAGAGCCCGACAGGGCCCAGTAGAGCCCGACAGAGCCCGACAGAGCCCGACAGAGCCCAGTAGAGCCCGACAGAGCCCGACAGAGCCCGACAGAGCCCGACAGAGCCCGACAGAGCCCGACAGAGCCCGACAGGGCCCGACAGGGCCCGACAGAGCCCAGTAGAGCCCGACAGAGCCCGACAGGGCCCGACAGGGCCCGACAGGGCCCAGTAGAGCCCGACAGAGCCCGACAGAGCCCAGTAGAGCCCAGTAGAGCCCGACAGAGCCCGACAGAGCCCAGTAGAGCCCAGTAGAGCCCGACAGAGCCCGACAGAGCCCGACAGGGCCCGACAGAGCACGACAGCGCCCGACAGGGCCCGACAGGGCCCGAGAGAGCCCGACAGGGCCCGACAGGGCCCAGTAGAGCCCGACAGAGCCCGACAGAGCCCGACAGGGCCCGACAGGGCCCGACAGGGCCCAGTAGAGCCCGACAGAGCCCAGTAGAGCCCGACAGAGCCCGACAGAGCCCGACAGAGCCCGACAGAGCCCGACAGGGCCCAGTAGAGCCCGACAGGGCCCGACAGGGCCCGACAGGGCCCAGTAGAGCCCGACAGAGCCCGACAGAGCCCGACAGAGCCCGACAGAGCCCGACAGAGCCCGACAGGGCCCAGTAGAGCCCGACAGAGCCTGACAGAGCCCGACAGAGCCCGACAGAGCCCAGTAGAGGCGGACAGAGCCCGACAGAGCCCGACAGGGCCCGACAGGGCCCGACAGAGCCCAGTAGAGCCCGACAGAGCCCGACAGAGCCCGACAGGGCCCGACAGGGCCCGACAGGGCCCGACAGAGCCCGACAGAGCCCGACAGAGCCCGACAGGGCCCGACAGAGCCCGACAGAGCCCGACAGAGCCCGACTGGGCCCAGTAGAGCCCGACAGAGCCCGACAGAGCCCGACAGAGCCCGACAGGGCCCGACAGAGCCCGACAGAGCCCGACAGGGCCCAACAGGGCCCGACAGGGCCCGACAGGGCCCGACAGAGCCCAGTAGAGCCCGACAGAGCCCGACAGAGCCCGACAGAGCCCGACAGGGCCCAGTAGGGCCCAGTAGAGCCCGACAGAGCACAGTAGAGCCTGACAGAGCCCGACAGAGCCCGACAGGGCCCGACAGGGCCCGACAGGGCCCGACAGGGCCCGACAGAGCCCGACAGGGCCCGACAGGGCCCGACAGAGCCCAGTAGAGCCCGACAGAGCCCGACAGGGCCCGACAGGGCCCGACAGGGCCCGACAGGGCCCGACAGAGCCCGACAGAGCCCGACAGAGCCCGACAGAGCCCGACAGAGCCCAGTAGAGCCCGACAGAGCCCGACAGAGCCCGACAGAGCCCGACAGAGCCCGACAGAGCCCGACAGAGCCCGACAGAGCACGACAGAGCCCGATAGAGCCCGATAGGGCCCGACAGGGCCCGACAGAGCCCGACAGAGCCCAGTACAGCCCGACAGAGCCCGACAGGGCCCGACAGGGCCCGACAGGGCCCAGTAGAGCCCGACAGAGCCCGACAGAGCCCAGTAGAGCCCAGTAGAGCCCGACAGAGCCCGACAGAGCCCGACAGGGCCCGACAGAGCCCGACAGAGCCCGACAGGGCCCGACAGGGCCCGACAGGGCCCGACAGGGCCCGACAGGGCTCGACAGGGCCCGACAGAGCCCGACAGGGCCCGACAGGGCCCAGTAGAGCCCGACAGAGCCCGACAGAGCCCAGTAGAGCCCAGTAGAGCCCGACAGAGCCCGACAGAGCCCGACAGAGCCCGACAGAGCCCGACAGGGCCCGACAGGGCCCGACAGGGCTCAGTAGAGCCCGACAGAGCCCGACAGGGCCCGACAGGGCCCAGTAGAGCCCAGTAGAGCCCGACAGAGCCCGACAGAACCCGACAGAACCCGACAGAGCCCAGTGGAGCCCGACAGAGCCCGACAGAGCCCGACAGGGCCCGACAGAGCCCAGTAGAGCCCGATAGAGCCCGACAGAGCCCGACAGGGCCCGACAGGGCCCGACAGAGCCCGACAGAGCCCACAGAGCCCGACAGGGCCCAGTAGAGCCCGACAGAGTCCGACAGAGCCCGACAGAGCCCGACAGGGCCCGACAGAGCCCGACAGAGCCCGACAGGGCCCGACAGGGCCCGACAGAGCCCAGTAGAGCCCGACAGGGCCTGACAGAGCCCGACAGAGCCCGACAGAGCCCGACAGGGCCCGACAGAGCCCAGTAGAGCCCGACAGGGCCTGACAGAGCCCGACAGAGCCCGACAGGGCTTGACAGGGCCCGACAGGGCCCAGTAGAGCCCGACAGAGCCCGACACAGCCCGACAGAGCCCGACAGAGCCCGACACAGCCCAGTAGAGCCCAGTAGAGCCCAGTAGAGCCCAGTAGAGCCCAGTAGAGCCCAGTAGAGCCCGACAGAGCCCGACAGAGCCCGACAGGGCCCGACAGGGCCCGACAGAGCCCGACAGAGCCCGACAGGGCCCGACAGAGCCCGACAGAGCCCGACAGGGCCCGACAGAGCCCGACAGGGCCCGACAGGGCCCGACAGGGCCCAGTACAGCCCGACAGAGCCCGACAAAGCCCGACAGGGCCCGACAGAGCCCGACAGGGCCCAGTAGAGCCCGACAGAGCCCGACAGAGCCCGACAGAGGCGAGTAGAGCCCGACAGAGCCCGACAGAGCCCGACAGAGCCCGACAGGGCCCGACAGAGCCCGACAGAGCCCGACAGGGCCCGACAGGGCCCGACAGAGCCCAGTAGAGCCCGACAGAGCCCGACAGGGCCCGACAGGGCCCGACAGGGCCCAGTAGAGCCCGACAGAGCCCGACAGAGCCCAGTAGAGCCCAGTAGAGCCCGACAGAGCCCGACAGAGCCCGACAGAGCCCGACAGGGCCCGACAGAGCCCGACAGAGCCCGACAGAGCCCGACAGGGCCCGACAGGGCCCGAGAGAGCCCGACAGGGCCCGACAGAGCCCGACAGGGCCCGAGAGAGCTCGACAGGGCCCGACAGAGCCCAGTAGAGCCCGACAGAGCCCGACAGAGCCCGACAGGGCCCGACAGGGCCCAGTAGAGCCCGACAGAGCCCGACAGGGCCCGACAGGGCCCGACAGGGCCCGACAGAGCCCGACAGAGCACGACAGAGCCCGACAGAGCCCGACAGAGCCCGACAGGGCCCGACAGGGCCCGACAGGGCCCAGTAGAGCCCGACAGAGCCCGACAGAGCCCAGTAGAGCCCGACAGAGCCCGACAGAGCCCGACAGAGCCCGACAGAGCCCGACAGGGCCCGACAGGGCCCGACAGGGCCCGACAGAGCCCGACAGAGCCCGACAGGGCCCGACAGAGCCCTGTAGAGCCCGACAGAGCCCGACAGGGCCCGACAGGGCCCGACAGGGCCCAGTAGAGCCCGACAGAGCCCGACAGAGCCCAGTAGAGCCCAGTAGAGCCCGACAGAGCCCGACAGAGCCCAGTAGAGCCCAGTAGAGCCCTACAGAGCCCGACAGAGCCCGACAGGGCCCGACAGAGCACGACAGAGCCCGACAGGGCCCGACAGGGCCCGAGAGAGCCCGACAGGGCCCGACAGGGCCCAGTAGAGCCCGACAGAGCCCGACAGGGCCCGACAGGGCCCAGTAGAGCCCGACAGAGCCCGACAGAGCCCAGTAGAGCCCAGTAGAGCCCGACAGAGCCCGACAGAGCCCGACAGAGCCCGACAGAGCCCGACAGAGCCCGACAGGGCCCAGTAGAGCCCGACAGAGCCCGACAGGGCCCGACAGGGCCCGACAGGGCCCAGTAGAGCCCGACAGAGCACGACAGAGCCCGACAGAGCCCGACAGAGCCCGACAGGGCCCAGTAGAGCCCGACAGAGCCCGACAGAGCCCGACAGAGCCCGACAGGGCCCGACAGGGCCCAGTAGAGGCGGACAGAGCCCGACAGAGCCCGACAGAGCCCGACAGAGCCCGACAGGGCCCGACAGGGCCCAGTAGAGCCCGACAGAGCCCGACAGGGCCCGACAGAGCCCGACAGAGCCCGACAGAGCCCGACTGGGCCCAGTAGAGCCCGACAGAGCCCGACAGAGCCCGACAGAACCCGACAGGGCCCGACAGAGCCCGACAGAGCCCGACAGGGCCCGACAGGGCCCAACAGGGCCCGACAGGGCCCGACAGAGCCCAGTAGAGCCCGACAGAGCCCGACAGAGCCCGACAGAGCCCGACAGGGCCCAGTAGGGCCCAGTAGAGCCCGACAGAGCCCAGTAGAGCCTGACAGAGCCCGACAGAGCCCGACAGGGCCCGACAGGGCCCGACACAGCCCGACAGAGCCCAGTAGAGCCCGACAGAGCCCGACAGGGCCCGACAGGGCCCGACAGGGCCCGACAGGGCCCGACAGAGCCCAGTAGAGCCCGACAGAGCCCGACAGAGCCCGACAGAGCCCGACAGAGCCCGACAGAGCACGACAGAGCCCGATAGGGCCCGACAGAGCCCGACAGAGCCCGACAGAGCCCAGTACAGCCCGACAGAGCCCGACGGCCTGACAGGGCCCGACAGGGCCCAGTAGAGCCCGACAGAGCCCGACAGAGCCCAGTAGAGCCCAGTAGAGCCCGACAGAGCCCGACAGGGCCCGACAGAGCCCGACAGAGCCCGACAGGGCCCGACAGGGCCCGACAGGGCCCGACAGGGCCCGACAGGGCTCGACAGGGCCCGACAGAGCCCGACAGGGCCCGACAGGGCCCAGTAGAGCCCGACAGAGCCCAGTAGAGCCCAGTAGAGCCCGACAGAGCCCGACAGAGCCCGACAGAGCCCGACAGAGCCCGACAGAGCCCGACAGGGCCCGACAGGGCCCGACAGGGCTCAGTAGAGCCCGACAGAGCCCGACAGGGCCCGACAGAGCCCAGTAGAGCCCAGTAGAGCCCGACAGAGCCCGACAGAACCCGACAGAACCCGACAGAGCCCAGTGGAGCCCGACAGAGCCCGACAGAGCCCGACAGAGCCCGACAGAGCCCGACAGGGCCCGACAGAGCCCAGTAGAGCCCGATAGAGCCCGACAGAGCCCGACAGGGCCCGACAGGGCCCGACAGGGCCCGACAGAGCCCACAGAGCCCGACAGGGCCCAGTAGAGCCCGACAGAGCCCGACAGAGCCCGACAGAGCCCGACAGGGCCCGACAGAGCCCGACAGAGCCCGACAGGGCCCGACAGGGCCCAGTAGAGCCCGACAGGGCCTGACAGAGCCCGACAGAGCCCGACAGAGCCCGACAGAGCCCGACAGGGCCCGACAGAGCCCAGTAGAGCCCGACAGGGCCTGACAGAGCCCGACAGAGCCCGACAGGGCTTGACAGGGCCCGACAGGGCCCAGTAGAGCCCGACAGAGCCCGACAGAGCCCGACAGAGCCCAGTAGAGCCCAGTAGAGCCCAGTAGAGCCCAGTAGAGCCCAGTAGAGCCCAGTAGAGCCCAGTAGAGCCCGACAGAGACCGACAGAGCCCGACAGAGCCCGACAGGGCCCGACAGAGCCCGACAGGGCCCGACAGAGCCCGACAGAGCCCGACAGGGCCCGACAGAGCCCGACAGAGCCCGACAGAGCCCAGTACAGCCCGACAGAGCCCGACAAAGCCCGACAGGGCCCAGTAGAGCCCGACAGAGCCCGACAGAGCCCGACAGAGCCCGACAGAGCCGAGTAGAGCCCGACAGAGCCCGACAGAGCCCGACAGAGCCCGACAGGGCCCGACAGAGCCCGACAGAGCCCGACAGGGCCCGACAGGGCCCGACAGAGCCCAGTAGAGCCCGACAGAGCCCGACAGGGCCCGACAGGGCCCGACAGGGCCCACTAGAGCCCGACAGAGCCCGACAGAGCCCAGTAGAGCCCAGTAGAGCCCGACAGAGCCCGACAGAGCCCGACAGAGCCCGACAGGGCCCGACAGAGCCCGACAGAGCCCGACAGGGCCCGACAGGGCCCGAGAGAGCCCGACAGGGCCCGACAGAGCCCGACAGGGCCCAGTAGAGCTCGACAGAGCCCGACAGAGCCCAGTAGAGCCCGACAGAGCCCGACAGAGCCCGACAGGGCCCGACAGGGCCCAGTAGAGCCCGACAGAGCCCGACAGGGCCCGACAGGGCCCGACAGGGCCCGACAGAGCCCGACAGAGCCCGACAGAGCCCGACAGAGCCCGACAGGGCCCGACAGGGCCCAGTAGAGCCCGACAGAGCCCGACAGAGCCCGACAGAGCCCAGTAGAGCCCGACAGAGCCCGACAGAGCCCGACAGAGCCCGACAGGGCCCGACAGGGCCCGACAGGGCCCAGTAGAGCCCGACAGAGCCCGACAGAGCCCAGTAGAGCCCAGTAGAGCCCGACAGAGCCCGACAGAGCCCAGTAGAGCCCAGTAGAGCCCTACAGAGCCCGACAGAGCCCGACAGAGCCCGACAGGGCCCGACAGAGCACGACAGAGCCCGACAGGGCCCGACAGGGCCCGAGAGAGCCCGACAGGGCCCAGTAGAGCCCGACAGAGCCCGACAGGGCCCGACAGGGCCCAGTAGAGCCCGACAGAGCCCGACAGAGCCCAGTAGAGCCCAGTAGAGCCCGACAGAGCCCGACAGAGCCCGACAGAGCCCGACAGAGCCCGACAGGGCCCAGTAGAGCCTGACAGAGCCCGACAGGGCCCGACAGGGCCCGACAGGGCCCGACAGGGCCCAGTAGAGCCCGACAGAGCACGACAGAGCCCGACAGAGCCCGACAGAGCCCGACAGGGCCCAGTAGAGCCCGACAGAGCCCGACAGAGCCCGACAGAGCCCGACAGAGCCCAGTAGAGGCGGACAGAGCCCGACAGAGCCCGACAGGGCCCGACAGGGCCCGACAGAGCCCAGTAGAGCCCGACAGAGCCCGACAGAGCCCGACAGAGCCCGACAGAGCCCGACAGAGCCCGACAGAGCCCAACAGGGCCCGACAGAGCCCGACAGGGCCCGACAGAGCCCAGTAGAGCCCGACAGAGCCCGACAGGGCCCAGTAGAGCCCGACAGAGCCCGACAGGGCCCGACAGGGCCCGACAGAGCCCGACAGGGCCCGACAGGGCCCGACAAGGCCCAGTAGAGCCCGACAGGGCCCGACAGAGCCCGACAGAGCCCGACAGGGCCCGACAGGGCCCGACAGGGCCCGACAGGGCCCGACAGGGCCCGACAGAGCCCGACAGGGCCCGACAGAGCCCGACAGGGCCCGACAGGGCCCGACAGAGCCCGACAGAGCCCGACAGGGCCCGACAGGGCCCAGTAGAGCCCGACAGAGCCCAGTAGAGCCCAGTAGAGCCCGACAGAGCCCGACAGAGCCCGACAGAGCCCGACAGGGCCCGACAGGGCCCTACAGGGCCCAGTAGAGCCCGACAGAGCCCGACAGAGCCCGACAGAGCCCGACAGGGAACAGTAGAGCCCGACAGAGCCCGACAGAGCCCGACAGAGCCCAGTAGAGCCCAGTAGAGCCCGACAGAGCCCGACACAGCCCGACAGAGCCCGACAGAGCCCGACAGAGCCCGACAGAGCCCGACAGGGCCCGACAGGGCCCGACAGAGCCCGACAGAGCCCGACAGAGCCCGACAGAGCCCGACAGGGCCCGACAGGGCCCAGTAGAGCCCGACAGAGCCCGACAGAGCCCGACAGGGCCCGACAGAGCCCGACAGAGCCCAGTAGAGCCCGACAGAGCCCGACAGAGCCCGACAGAGCCCGACAGAGCCCGACAGAGCCCGACAGAGCCTGACAGAGCCCGACAGAGCCCGACAGGGCTTGACAGGGCCCGACAGGGCCCAGTAGAGCCCGACAGAGCCCGACAGAGCCCGACAGGGCCCGACAGGGCCCGACAGAGCCCAGTAGAGCCCAGTAGAGCCCAGTAGAGCCCAGTAGAGCCCAGTAGAGCCCAGTAGAGCCCGACAGAGCCCGACAGAGCCCGACAGAGCCCGACAGGGCCTGACAGAGCCCGACAGATCCCGACAGGGCCCGACAGAGCCCGACAGGGCCCGACAGGGCCCGACAGAGCCCGACAGAGCCCGACAGGGCCCGACAGAGCCCGACAGGGCCCAGTAGAGCCCGACAGAGCCCGACAGAGCCCGACAGAGCCCAGTAGAGCCCGACAGAGCCCGACAGACCCCGACAGAGCCCGACAGAGCCCGACAGAGCCCGACAGAGCCCGACAGGGCCCAGTAGAGCCCGACAGAGCCCGACAGGGCCCGACAGGGCCCGACAGGGCCCGACAGGGCCCAGTAGAGCCCGACAGAGCACGACAGAGCCCGACAGAGCCCGACAGAGCCCGACAGGGCCCAGTAGAGCCCGACAGAGCCCGACAGAGCCCGACAGAGCCCGACAGAGCCCGACAGAGCCCAGTAGAGGCGGACAGAGCCCGACAGAGCCCGACAGGGCCCGACAGGGCCCGACAGAGCCCAGTAGAGCCCGACAGAGCCCGACAGAGCCCGACAGAGCCCGACAGAGCCCGACAGAGCCCGACAGGGCCCGACAGAGCCCGACAGAGCCCGACAGAGCCCAGTAGAGCCCGACAGAGCCCGACAGGGCCCAGTAGAGCCCGACAGAGCCCGACAGGGCCCGACAGGGCCCGACAGAGCCCGACAGGGCCCGACAGGGCCCGACAAGGCCCAGTAGAGCCCGACAGGGCCCGACAGAGCCCGACAGAGCCCGACAGGGCCCGACAGGGCCCGACAGGGCCCGACAGGGCCCGACAGAGCCCGACAGGGCCCGACAGGGCCCGACAGAGCCCGACAGGGCCCGACAGGGCCCAGTAGAGCCCGACAGAGCCCAGTAGAGCCCAGTAGAGCCCGACAGAGCCCGACAGAGCCCGACAGAGCCCGACAGAGCCCGACAGGGCCCGACAGGGCCCTACAGGGCCCAGTAGAGCCCGACAGAGCCCGACAGAGCCCGACAGAGCCCGACAGGGAACAGTAGAGCCCGACAGAGCCCGAGAGAGCCCGACAGAGCCCAGTAGAGCCCAGTAGAGCCCGACAGAGCCCGACACAGCCCGACAGAGCCCGACAGAGCCCGACAGAGCCCGACAGGGCCCGACAGAGCCCGACAGGGCCCGACAGAGCCCGACAGAGCCCGACAGAGCCCGACAGGGCCCGACAGGGCCCGACAGAGCCCGACAGGGCCCGACAGGGCCCAGTAGAGCCCGACAGAGCCCGACAGAGCCCGACAGGGCCCGACAGAGCCCGACAGAGCCCAGTAGAGCCCGACAGAGCCCGACAGAGCCCGACAGAGCCCGACAGAGCCCGACAGAGCCCGACAGAGCCTGACAGAGCCCGACAGAGCCCGACAGGGCTTGACAGGGCCCGACAGGGCCCAGTAGAGCCCGACAGAGCCCGACAGAGCCCGACAGAGCCCAGTAGAGCCCGACAGAGCCCGACAGAGCCCGACAGGGCCCGACAGGGCCCGACAGGGCCCGACAGAGCCCAGTAGAGCCCAGTAGAGCCCAGTAGAGCCCAGTAGAGCCCAGTAGAGCCCGACAGAGCCCGACAGAGCCCGACAGGGCCCGACAGAGCCCGACAGAGCCCGACAGGGCCCGACAGAGCCCGACAGAGCCCGACAGGGCCCGACAGAGCCCGACAGAGCCCGACAGGGCCCGACAGAGCCCGACAGGGCCCAGTAGAGCCCGACAGAGCCCGACAGAGCCCGACAGAGCCCAGTAGAGCCCGACAGAGCCCGACAGAGCCCGACAGAGCCCGACAGGGCCCGACAGAGCCCGACAGAGCCCGACAGGGCCCGACAGGGCCCGAGAGAGCCCGACAGGGCCCGACAGGGCCCGACAGGGCCCGACAGGGCCCGACAGGGCCCAGTAGAGCCCGACAGAGCCCGACAGAGCCCGACAGAGCCCGACAGAGCCCGACAGGGCCCGACAGGGCCCAGTAGAGCCCGACAGAGCCCGACAGAGCCCGACAGAGCCCAGTAGAGCCCAGTAGAGCCCGACAGAGCCCGACAGAGCCCGACAGGGCCCAGTAGAGCCCGACAGAGCCCGACAGGGCGCGACAGGGCCCGACAGGGCCCGACAGAGCCCGACAGGGCCCGACAGAGCCCGACAGAGCCCGACAGAGCCCGACAGAGCCCGACAGAGCCCGACAGAGCCCAGTAGAGGCGGACAGAGCCCGACAGAGCCCGACAGGGCCCGACAGGGCCCAGTAGAGCCCGACAGAGCCCGACAGAGCCCGACAGAGCCCGACAGGGCCCGACAGGGCCCGACAGGGCCCGACAGGGCCCGACAGAGCCCGACAGAGCCCGACAGAGCCCGACAGGGCCCGACAGAGCACGACAGAGCCCGACAGATCCCAGTAGAGCCCGACAGAGCCCGACAGGGCCCAGTAGAGCCCGACAGAGCCCGACAGGGCCCGACAGGGCCCGACAGGGCCCAGTAGAGCCCGACAGAGCCCAGTAGAGCCCAGTAGAGCCCAGTAGAGCCCGACAGAGCCCGACAGAGCCCAACAGGGCCCGACAGGGCCCGACAGGGCCCTACAGGGCCCAGTAGAGCCCGACAGAGCCCGACAGAGCCCGACAGAGCCCGACAGAGCCCGACAGGGAACAGTAGAGCCCGACAGAGCCCGACAGAGCCCGACAGAGCCCAGTAGAGCCCGACAGAGCCCGACACAGCCCGACAGAGCCCGACAGAGCCCGACAGGGCCCGACAGAGCCCGACAGAGCCCGACAGAGCCCGACAGAGCCCAGTAGAGCCCGACAGAGCCCGACAGAGCCCGACAGAGCCCGACAGGGCCCGACAGAGCCCAGTAGAGCCCGATAGAGCCCGACAGAGCCCGACAGGGCCCGACAGGGCCCGACAGAGCCCGACAGAGCCCGACAGAGCCCGACAGGGCCCATTAGAGCCCGACAGAGCCCGACAGAGCCCGACAGGGCCCGACAGGGCCCGACAGGGCCCGACAGAGCCCAGTAGAGCCCGACAGAGCCCGACAGAGCCCGACAGAGCCCGATAGAACCCGACAGAGCCCAGTAGAGCCCGACAGAGCCTGACAGAGCCCGACAGAGCCCGACAGGGCTTGACAGGGCCCGACAGGGCCCAGTAGAGCCCGGCAGAGCCCGACAGAGCCCGACAGAGCCCGACAGAGCCCAGTAGAGCCCGACAGAGCCCGACAGAGCCCGACAGAGCCCGACAGGGCCCGACAGGGCCCGACAGAGCCCAGTAGAGCCCGACAGAGCCCGACAGGGCCCGACAGAGCCCGACAGGGCCCGACAGGGCCCGACAGAGCCCGACAGAGCCCGACAGAGCCCGACAGAGCCCGACAGGACCCGACAGAGCCCGACAGAGCCCGACAGGGCCCGACAGGGCCCGACAGGGCCCGACAGAGCCTAGTAGAGCCCGACAGAGCCCGACAGGGCCCGACAGGGCCCGACATGGCCCAGTAGAGCCCGACAGAGCCCGACAGAGCCCAGTAGAGCCCGACAGAGCCCGACAGAGCCCGACAGGGCCCGACAGGGCCCGACAGAGCCCGACAGGGCCCGACAGGGCCCGAGAGAGCCCGACAGGGCCCGACAGGGCCCAGTAGAGCCCGACAGAGCCCGACAGAGCCCGACAGGGCCCAGTAGAGCCCGACAGAGCCTGACAGAGCCCAGTAGAGCCCAGTAGAGCCCGACAGAGCCCGACAGAGCCCGACAGAGCCCGACAGAGCCCGACAGGGCCCAGTAGACACCGACAGAGCCCGACAGGGCCCGACAGAGCCCGACAGGGCCCAGTAGAGCCCGACAGAGCCCGACAGAGCCCAGTAGAGCCCGACAGAGCCCGACAGAGCCCGACAGAACCCGACAGAACCCGACAGAGCCCAGTAGAGGCGGACAGAGCCCGACAGAGCCCGACAGGGCCCGACAGGGCCCGACAGAGCCCAGTAGAGCCCGACAGAGCCCGACAGAGCCCGACAGAGCCCGACAGGGCCCGACAGGGCCCGAGAGAGCCCGACAGAGCCCAGTAGAGCCCAGTAGAGCCCGACAGAGCCCGACAGAGCCCGACAGAGCCCGACAGAGCCCGACAGAGCCCGACAGAGCCCGACAGGACCCGACAGAGCCCGACAGAGCCCGACAGGGCCCGACAGGGCCCGACAGGGCCCGACAGGGCCTAGTAGAGCCCGACAGAGCCCGACAGGGCCCGACAGGGCCCGACAGGGCCCAGTAGAGCCCGACAGAGCCCGACAGAGCCCAGTAGAGCCCGACAGAGCCCGACAGAGCCCGACAGGGCCCGACAGGGCCCGACAGGGCCCGACAGGGCCCGAGAGAGCCCGACAGGGCCCGACAGGGCCCAGTAGAGCCCGACAGAGCCCGACAGAGCCCGACAGAGCCCGACAGGGCCCAGTAGAGCCCGACAGAGCCCGACAGAGCCCAGTAGAGCCCAGTAGAGCCCGACAGAGCCCGACAGAGCCCGACAGAGCCCGACAGAGCCCGACAGGGCCCAGTAGACACCGACAGAGCCCGACAGGGCCCGACAGAGCCCGACAGGGCCCAGTAGAGCCCGACAGAGCCCGACAGAGCCCAGTAGAGCCCGACAGAGCCCGACAGAGCCCGACAGAACCCGACAGAGCCCGACAGAGCCCAGTAGAGGCGGACAGAGCCCGACAGAGCCCGACAGGGCCCGACAGGGCCCGACAGAGCCCAGTAGAGCCCGACAGAGCCCGACAGAGCCCGACAGAGCCCGACAGAGCCCGACAGGGCCCGACAGGGCCCGAGAGAGCCCGACAGAGCCCAGTAGAGCCCAGTAGAGCCCGACAGAGCCCGACAGAGCCCGACAGAGCCCGACAGAGCCCGACAGAGCCCGACAGGGCCCAGTAGAGCCCGACAGAGCCCGACAGAGCCCGACAGAGCCCGACAGGGCCCGACAGGGCCCGAGAGAGCCCGACAGGGCCCGACAGGGCCCAGTAGAGCCCGACAGAGCCCGACAGAGCCCGACAGAGCCCGACAGGGCCCGACAGGGCCCAGTAGAGCCCGACAGAGCCCGACAGAGCCCAGTAGAGCCCAGTAGAGCCCGACAGAGCCCGACAGAGCCCTACAGAGCCCGACAGAGCCCGACAGAGCCCGACAGGGCCCAGTAGAGCCCGACAGAGGCCGACAGGGCCCGACAGGGCCCAGTAGAGCCCGACAGAGCCCGACAGAGCACGACAGAGCCCGACAGAGCCCGACAGAGCCCGACAGGGCCCAGTAGAGCCCGACAGGGCCCGACAGAGCCCAGTAGAGCCCAGTAGAGCCCGACAGAGCACGACAGAGCCCGACAGAGCCCGACAGGGCCCGACAGGGCCCAGTAGAGCCCGACAGAGCCCGACAGAGCACGACAGAGCCCGACAGAGCCCGACAGGGCCCGACAGGGCCCAGTAGAGCCCGACAGAGCCCGACAGAGCCCGACAGAGCCCGACAGAGCCCGACAGAGCCCGACAGAGCCCGACAGAGCCCGACAGAGCCCAGTAGAGGCGGACAGAGCCCGACAGAGCCCGACAGGGCCCGACAGGGCCCGACAGGGCCCAGTAGAGCCTGACAGAGCCCGACAGAGCCCGACAGAGCCCGACAGGGCCCGACAGGGCCCGACAGGGCCCAGTAGAGTCCGACAGAGCCCGACAGAGCTCGACAGAGCCCGACAGAGCCCAGTAGAGCCCGACAGAGCCCGACAGAGCCCGACAGAGCCCGACAGAGCCCAGTAGAGCCCGACAGAGCCGGACAGAGCCCGACAGAGCCCGACAGGGCTTGACAGGGCCCGACAGGGCCCAGTAGAGCCCGACAGAGCCCGACAGAGCCCGACAGAGCCCGACAGAGCCCGACAGAGCCCGACAGAGCCCGACAGGGCCTGACAGGGCCCGATAGGGCCGGACAGAGCCCGACAGAGCCCAGTAGAGCCCAGTAGAGCCCAGTAGAGCCCGACAGAGCCCGACAGAGCCCGACATGGCCCGACAGAGCCCGACAGAGCCCGACAGAGCCCGACAGAGCCCGACAGGGCCCGACAGGGCCCGACAGGGCCCGACAGAGCCCAGTAGAGCCCAGTAGAGCCCGACAGAGCCCGACAGGGCCCGACAGGGCCCGACAGGGCCCGACAGGGAACAGTAGAGCCCAGTAGAGCCCAGTAGAGCCCGAGAGAGCCCGACAGAGCCCGACAGAGCCCGACAGAGCCCGACAGAGCCCAGTAGAGCCCGACAGAGCCCGACAGGGCCCGACAGGGCCCGACAGGGCCCGACAGGGCCCGACAGGGAACAGTAGAGACAAGTAGAGCCCGACAGAGCCCGACAGAGCCCGACAGGGCCCGACAGGGCCCGGCAGAGCCCAGTAGAGCCCGACAGAGTCCGACAGAGCCCGACAGAGCCCGACAGGGCCCAGTAGAGCCCAGTAGAGCCCGACAGAGCCCAGTAGAGCCCGACAGAGCCCAGTAGAGCCCGACAGAGCCCGACAGGGCCCGACAGAGCCCGACAGAGCCCGACAGGGCCCAGTAGAGGCCGAGAGAGCCCGACAGAGCCCGACAGGGCCCGACAGGGCCCGACAGGGAACAGTAGAGCCCAGTAGAGCCCGACAGAGCCCGACAGAGCCCGACAGGGCCCGACAGGGCCCGACAGGGCCCGACAGAGCCCAGTAGAGCCCGACAGAGCCCGACAGGGCCCGACAGGGCCCGACAGGGCCCAGTAGAGCCCGACAGAGCCAGACAGAGCCCAGTAGAGCCCAGTAGAGCCCGACAGAGCCCGACAGAGCCCGACAGGGCCTGACAGAGCCCGACAGGGCCCGACAGGGCCCAGTAGAGCCCGACAGAGCCCGACAGAGCCCGACAGGGCCCAGTAGAGCCCGACAGAGCCCGACAGAGCCCGACAGAGCCCAGTAGAGCCCAGTAGAGCCCGACAGAGCCCGACAGAGCCCGACAGAGCCCGACAGGGCCCGACAGGGCCCGACAGGGCCCAGTAGAGCCCGACAGAGCCCGACAGGGCCCGACAGGGCCCAATACAGCCCGAGAGAGCCCGACAGAGCCCGACAGGGCCCAGTAGAGCCCGACAGAGCCCGACAGAGCCCAGTAGAGCCCAGTAGAGCCCGACAGAGCCCGACAGAGCCCGACAGAACCCGACAGAGCCCGACAGAGCCCAGTAGAGCCCGACAGAGCCCGACAGAGCCCGACAGGGCCCGACAGGGCCCGACAGGGCCCAGCAGAGCCCGACAGAGCCCGACAGATCCCGACAGAGCCCGACAGGGCCCGATAGGGCCCGACAGAGCCCGACAGAGCCCGACAGAGCCCGACAGGGCCCGACAGGGCCCGACAGAGCCCAGTAGAGCCCGACAGAGCACGAGAGAGCCCGACAGAGCCCGACAGAGCCCGACAGAACCCGACAGAACCCGACAGAGCCCAGTAGAACCCGACAGAGCCCGACAGAGCCCGACAGGGTTTGACAGGGCCCGACAGGGCCCAGTAGAGCCCGACAGAGCCCGACAGAGCCCGACAGAGCCCGACAGAGCCCGACAGAGCCCAGTAGAGCCCGACAGAGCCCGACAGGGCCCGACAGGGCCCGACAGGGCCCGACAGAGCCCAGTAGAGCCCAGTAGAGCCCAGTAGAGCCCGACAGAGCCCGACAGGGCCCGACAGAGCCCGACAGGGAACAGTAGAGCCCAGTAGAGCCCAGTAGAGCCCGACAGAGCCCGACAGAGCCCGACAGAGCCCAGTAGAGCCCGACAGAGCCCGACAGGGCCCGACAGGGCCCGACAGGGAACAGTAGAGCCCAGTAGAGCCCGACAGAGCCCGACAGAGCCCGACAGGGCCCGACAGGGCCCGACAGAGCCCGACAGAGCCCGACAGGGCCCAGTAGAGGCCGAGAGAGCCCGACAGAGCCCGACAGGGCCCGACAGGTCCCGACAGGGAACAGTAGAGCCCAGTAGAGCCCGACAGAGCCCGACAGAGCCCGACAGAGCCCGACAGAGCCCGACAGAGCCCAGTAGAGCCCGACAGGGCCCGACAGGGCCCAGTAGAGCCCGACAGAGCCAGACAGAGCCCAGTAGAGCCCAGTAGAGCCCGACAGAGCCCGACAGAGCCCGACAGGGCCTGACAGAGCCCGACAGGGCCCGACAGGGCCCAGTAGAGCCCGACAGAGCCCGACAGAGCCCGACAGGGCCCGACAGGGCCCAGTAGAGCCCGACAGAGCCCGACAGAGCCCAGTAGAGCCCGACAGAGCCCGACAGGGCCCGACAGAGCCCGACAGGGCCCGACAGGGCCCGACAGGGCCCGACAGGGCCCAATACAGCCCGAGAGAGCCCGACAGAGCCCGACAGGGCCCAGTAGAGCCCGACAGAGCCCGACAGAGCCCAGTAGAGCCCAGTAGAGCCCGACAGAGCCCGACAGAGCCCGACAGAGCCCGACAGGGCCCGACAGGGCCCAGTAGAGCCCGACAGAGCCCGACAGAGCCCGACAGGGCCCGACAGGGCCCGACAGGGCCCGACAGGGCCCGACAGGGCCCAGCAGAGCCCGACAGAGCCCGACAGAGCCCGACAGAGCCCGACAGGGCCCGACAGGGCCCGACAGAGCCCGACAGAGCCCGACAGAGCCCGACAGGGCCCGACAGGGCCCGACAGAGCCCAGTAGAGCCCGACAGAGCCCGACAGAGCCCGACAGAGCCCGACAGAACCCGACAGAGCCCAGTAGAACCCGACAGAGCCCGACAGAGCCCGACAGGGTTTGACAGGGCCCGACAGGGCCCAGTAGAGCCCGACAGAGCCCGACAGAGCCCGACAGAGCCCGACAGAGCCCAGTAGAGCCCGACAGAGCCCGACAGAGCCCGACAGGGCCCGACAGGGCCCGACAGGGCCCAGTAGAGCCCAGTAGAGCCCAGTAGAGCCCGACAGAGCCCGACAGGGCCCGACAGGGCCCGACAGAGCCCGACAGGGCCCGACAGGGAACAGTAGAGCCCAGTAGAGCCCAGTAGAGCCCGACAGAGCCCGACAGAGCCCGACAGAGCCCGACAGAGCCCAGTAGAGCCCGACAGAGCCCGACAGGGCCCGACAGGGCCCGACAGGGAACAGTAGAGCCCAGTAGAGCCCGACAGAGCCCGACAGAGCCCGACAGGGCCCGACAGGGCCCGACAGGGCCCGACAGAGCCCGACAGAGCCCGACAGAGCCCAGTAGAGCCCAGTAGAGCCCGACAGAGCCCGACAGGGCCCGACAGGGCCCGACAGGGCCCGACAGAGCCCGACAGAGCCCGACAGGGCCCGACAGGGCCCGACAGGGCCCAGTAGAGCCCAGTAGAGCCCGACAGTGCCCGACAGAGCCCGACAGAGCCCGACAGAGCCCGACAGGGCCCGACAGGGAACAGTAGAGACAAGTAGAGCCCGACAGAGCCCGACAGAGCCCGACAGGGCCCGACAGAGCCCGACAGGGCCCGACAGAGCCCGACAGAGCCCGACAGAGCCCGACAGAGCCCGACAGAGCCCGACAGGGACCGACAGGGACCGACAGAGCCCGACAGAGCCCAGTAGAGCCCAGTAGAGCCCGACAGAGCCCGACAGAGCCCGACAGGGCCCGACAGAGCCCGACAGAGCCCGACAGAGTCCGACAGAGCCCAGTAGAGCCCGACAGAGCCCGACAGAGCCCGACAGAGCCCGACAGAGCCCAGTAGAGCCCGACAGAGCCCGACAGAGCCCGACAGAGCCCGACAGGGCCCGACAGAGCCCGACAGGGCCCGACAGGGCCCGACAGGGCCCGACAGGGCCCGACAGAGCCCGACAGGGCCCGACAGGGCCCAACAGAGCCCGACAGAGCCCGACAGGGCCCGACAGGGCCCGACAGAGCCCGACAGAGCCCAGTAGAGCCCGACAGAGCCCAACAGAGCCCGACAGGGCCCGACAGAGCCCGACAGAGCCCGACAGAGCCCAGTAGAGCCCGACAGAGCCCGACAGAGCCCGACAGAGCCCGACAGAGCCCGACAGAGCCCAGTAGAGCCCGACAGAGCCCGACAGGGCCCGACAGGGCCCGACAGGGCCCGGCAGGGCCCGACAGATCCCAGTTTAGCCCAGTAGAGCCCGACAGAGCCCGACAGAGCCCGACAGAGCCCAGTAGAGCCCGACAGAGCCCGACAGAGCCCGACAGAGCCCAACAGAGCCCAGTAGAGCCCGACAGAGCCCGACCAAGCCCGACAGGACCCGACAGGGCCCGACAGGGCCCGACAGGGCCCAGTTTAGCCCAGTAGAGCCCGACAGGGCCCGACAGAGTCCGACAGAGCCCGACAGAGCCCGACAGGGCTCAGTAGAGCCCGACAGAGCCCGACAGGGCCCGACAGGGCCCGACAGGGCCCGACAGGGCCCAGTAGATCCTGACAGAGCCCGACAGAGCCCGACAGAGCCCAGTAGAGCCCGACAGAGCCCGACAGAGCCCGACAGGGCCCGACAGAGACGAGTAGAGCCCGACAGATCCCGACAGAGCCCGACAGAGCCCGACAGGGCCCGACAGGGCCCGACAGAGCCCAGTAGAGCCCGACAGAGCCCGACAGAGCCCGACAGGGCCCAGTAGAGCCCGACAGAGCCCGACAGAGCCCGACAGAGCCCGACAGAGCCCAGTAGAGCCCGACAGAGCCCGACAGAGCCCGACAGGGCCCGACAGAGCCCGACAGAGCCCGACAGGGCCCGACAGGGCCCGACAGAGCCCAGTAGAGCCCGACAGAGCCCGACAGGGCCCGACAGAGCCCGACAGAGCCCGACAGGGCCCGACAGGGCCCGACAGGGCCCGACAGAGCCCGACAGAGCCCGACAGAGACCGACAGGGCCCGACAGAGCCCGACAGAGCCCGACAGGGCCCGACAGGGCCCGACAGAGCCCAGTAGATCCCAGTAGACCCCGACAGAGCCCGACAGAGCCCGACAGGGCCCGACACGGCCCGACAGAGCCCGACAGAGCCCGACAGGGCCCGACAGAGCCCGACAGAGCCCGACAGAGCCCGACAGAGCCCGACAGGGCCCAGTAGATCCCGACAGAGCCCGACAGAGCCCAGTAGAGCCCGACAGGGCCCGACAGGGCCCGACAGGGCCCAGTAGAGCCCGACAGAGCCCGACAGAGCCCGACAGAGCCCGACAGAGCCCGACAGAGCCCAGTAGAGCCCGACAGAGCCCGACAGGGCCCGACAGGGCCCGACAGAGCCCGACAGGGCCCGACAGGGCCCGACAGGGCCCGACAGGGCCCGACAGAGCCCGACAGAGCCCGACAGAGCACGACAGGGCCCGACAGGGCCCGACAGGGCCCGACAGGGCCCGACAGAGCCCGACAGGGCCCGACAGAGCCCGACAGGGCCCGACAGGGCCCGACAGGGCACGACAGAGCCCGACAGGGCCCAGTAGAGCCCGACAGAGACCGACAGGGCCCGACAGAGCCCGACAGGGCCCGACAGAGCCCGACAGGGCCCAGTAGAGCCCGACAGAGCCCGACAGAGCCCGACAGGGCCCGACAGGGCCCGACACGGCCCGAAAGGGCCCGACAGAGCCCGACAGAGCCCAGTAGAGCCCGACAGAGGCCGACAGAGCCCGACAGAGCCCGACAGGGCCCAGTAGGGCCCAGTAGAGCCCGACAGAGCCCAGTAGAGCCCGACAGAGCCCGACAGGGCCCGACAGGGCCCAGTAGAGCCCGACAGAGCCCGAGAGAGCCCGACAGAGCCCGACAGAGCCCAGTAGAGCCCGACAGGGCCCGACAGAGCCCGACAGAGCCCGACAGGGCCCGACAGGGCCCGACAGAGCCCAGTACAGCCCGACAGAGCCCGACAGGGCCCAGTAGAGCCCAGTAGAGCCCGACAGAGCCCGACAGAGCCCGACAGAGCCCGACAGGGCCCGACAGGGCCCGACAGGGCCCAGTAGAGCCCGACAGAGCCCGACAGAGCCCAGTAGAGCCCAGTAGAGCCCGACAGAGCCCGACAGAGCCCGACAGAGCCCGACAGGGCCCGACAGGGCCCAGTAGAGCCCGACAGAGCCCGACAGGGCCCGACAGGGCCCGACAGGGCCCAGTAGAGCCCGACAGAGCCCGACAGAGCCCGACAGAGCCCGACAGAGCCCGACAGGGCCCAGTAGAGCCCGACAGAGCCCATTAGAGCCCGACAGAGCCCGACAGGGCCCGACAGAGCCCGACAGGGCCCGACAGGGCCCAGTAGAGCCCGACAGAGCCCGACAGAGCCCGACAGAGCCCGACAGGGCCCGACAGGGCCCAGTAGAGCCCGATAGAGCCCGACAGAGCCCGACAGGGCCCGACAGGGCCCAGTAGAGCCCGACAGAGCCCGACAGAGCCCGACAGGGCCCGACAGAGCCCAGTAGAGCCCGACAGAGCCCGACAGAGCCCGACAGAGCCCGACAGATCCCGACAGAGCCCAGTAGAGCCCGACAGAGCCTGACAGAGCCCGACAGGGCTTGACAGGGCCCGACAGGGCCCAGTAGAGCCCGACAGAGCCCGACAGAGCCCGACAGAGCCCGACAGAGCCCAGTAGAGCCCGACAGAGCCCGACAGGGCCCGACAGGGCCCGACAGGGCCCGACAGAGCCCAGTAGAGCCCAGTAGAGCCCAGTAGAGCCCGACAGAGCCCGACAGAGCCCGACAGGGCCCGACAGAGCCCGACAGGGCCCGACAGGGCCCGACAGGGCCCGACAGGGCCCGACAGGGCCCAGTAGAGCCCGACAGAGCCCGACAGAGCCCGACAGGGCCCGACAGAGCCCGACAGGGCCCAGTAGAGCCCGACAGAGCCCGACAGAGCCCAGTAGAGCCCGACAGAGCCCGACAGAGCCCGACAGGGCCCGACAGAGCCCGACAGGGCCCGACAGGGCCCGACAGGGCCCGACAGAGCCCAGTAGAGCCCGACAGAGCCCGACAGAGCCCGACAGAGTCCGACAGAGCCCGACAGAGCCCGACAGAGCCCGACAGAGCCCAGTAGAGCCCGACAGAGCCTGACAGAGCCCGACAGAGCCCGACAGGGCCCGACAGGGCCCAGTAGAGCCCGACAGAGCCCGACAGAGCCCGACAGAGCCCGACAGAGCCCGACAGGGCCCAGTAGAGCCTGACAGAGCCCGACAGAGCCCGACAGAGCCCGACAGGGCCCGACAGGGCCCGACAGGGCCCGACAGGGCCCAGTAGAGCCCAGTAGAGCCCGACAGAGCCCGACAGAGCCCGACAGGGCCCGACAGGGCCCGACAGGGCCCGACAGGGCCCGACAGGGCCCGACAGAGCCCGACAGGGCCCGACAGAGCCCGACAGGGCCCGACAGAGCCCGACAGAGCCCGACAGAGCCCGACAGAGCCCGACAGAGCCCCACAGAGCCCCACAGAGCCCGACAGAGCCCGACAGGGCCCGACAGGGCCCGACAGAGCCCGACAGGGCCCGACAGGGCCCGACAGAGCCCAGTAGAGCCCGACAGAGCCCAGTAGAGCCCGACAGAGCCCGACAGAACCCAGTAGAGCCCAGTAGAGCCCGACAGAGCCCGACAGAGCCCGACAGGGCCCGACAGAGCCCGACAGAGCCCGACAGAGCCCGACAGGGCCCGACAGGGCCCAGTAGAGCCCGACAGAGCCCGACAGAGCCCGACAGAGCCCGACAGGGCCCGACAGGGCCCAGTAGAGCCCGACAGAGCCCGACAGAGCCCAGTAGAGCCCAGTAGAGCCCGACAGAGCCCGACAGAGCCCGACAGAGCCCGACAGGGCCCAGTAGAGCCCGACAGAGCCCGACAGGGCCCGACAGAGCCCGACAGGGCCCGACAGGGCCCAGTAGAGCCCGACAGAGCCCGACAGAGCACGACAGAGCCCGACAGAGCCCGACAGAGCCCGACAGAGCCCGACAGAGCCCGACAGGGCCCGACAGGGCCCGACAGAGCCCAGTAGAGCCCGACAGAGCCCGACAGAGCGCGACAGAACCCGACAGAGCCCGACAGAGCCCGACAGAGCCCAGTAGAGGCGGACAGAGCCCGACAGAGCCCGACAGGGCCCGACAGGGCCCGACAGAGCCCAGTAGAGCCCGACAGAGCCCGACAGAGCCCGACAGGGCCCGACAGGGCCCGACAGAGCCCAGTAGAGCCCAGTAGAGCCCGACACAGCCCGACAGAGCCCGACAGAGCCCGACAGAGCCCGACAGAGCCCGACAGGGCCCGACAAGGCCCAGTAGAGCCCGACAGAGACCGACAGGGCCCGACAGAACCCGACAGGGCCCGACAGAGCCCGACAGAGCCCGACAGGGCCCAGTAGAGCCCGACAGAGCCCGACAGGGCCCGACAGGGCCCGACAGAGCCCGACAGGGCCCGACAGGGCCCGACAGGGCCCGACAGAGCCCAGTAGAGCCCGACAGAGCCCGACAGAGCCCGACAGAGCCCGACAGAGCCCGACAGAGCCCGACAGGGCCCAGTAGGGCCCAGTAGAGCCCGACAGAGCCCAGTAGAGCCCGACAGAGCCCGACAGAGCCCGACAGAGCCCGACAGAGCCCGACAGGGCCCGACAGAGCCCGACAGAGCCCGACAGGGCCCGACAGAGCCCGACAGAGCCCGACAGGGCCCAGTAGAGCCCGACAGAGCCCGAGAGAGCCCGACAGAGCCCGACAGGGCCCAGTAGAGCCCGACAGGGCCCGACAGAGCCCGACAGAGCCCGACAGGGCCCGACAGAGCCCAGTACAGCCCGACAGAGCCCGACAGGGCCCGACAGGGCCCAGTAGAGCCCGACAGAGCCCGACAGAGCCCAGTAGAGCCCAGTAGAGCCCGACAGAGCCCGACAGAGCCCGACAGGGCCCGACAGGGCCCGACAGGGCCCAGTAGAGCCCGACAGAGCCCGACAGAGCCCAGTAGAGCCCAGTAGAGCCTGACAGAGCCCGACAGAGCCCGACAGAGCCCGACAGGGCCCGACAGGGCCCAGTAGAGCCCGACAGAGCCCGACAGGGCCCGACAGGGCCCGACAGGGCCCAGTAGAGCCCGACAGAGCCCGACAGAGCCCGACAGAGCCCGACAGAGCCCAGTAGAGCCCAGTAGAGCCCGACAGAGCCCGACAGAGCCCGACAGAGCCCAGTAGAGCCCGACAGAGCCCGACAGAGCCCGACAGAGCCCGACAGAGCCCGACAGAGCCCGATAGAGCCCGACAGGGCCCGACAGGGCCCGACAGAGCCCGACAGAGCCCGACAGAGCCCGACAGGGCCCAGTAGAGCCCGACAGAGCCCGACAGAGCCCGACAGGGCCCGACAGGGCCCGACAGGGCCCGACAGAGCCCGACAGAGCCCGACAGAGCCCAGTAGAGCCCGACAGAGCCCGACAGAGCCCGACAGGGCTTGACAGGGCCCGACAGGGCCCAGTAGAGCCCGACAGAGCCCGACAGAGCCCGACAGAGCCCAGTAGAGCCCAACAGAGCCCGACAGGGCCCGACAGGGCCCGACAGGGCCCAGTAGAGCCCAGTAGAGCCCGACAGAGCCCGACAGAGCCCGACAGAGCCCGACAGAGCCCGACAGAGCCCGACAGGGCCCGACAGGGCCCGACAGGGCCCGACAGGGCCCAGTAGAGCCCGACAGAGCCCGACAGGGCCCGACAGGGCCCAGTGTAGCCCGACAGAGCCCGACAGAGCCCGACAGAGCCCGACAGAGCCCAGTAGAGCCCGACAGAGCCCGACAGAGCCCGACAGAGCACGACAGGGCCCGACAGAGCCCGACAGAGCCCGACAGGGCCCGACAGAGCCCGACAGAGCCCAGTAGAGCCCGACAGAGCCCGACAGGGCCCGACAGGGCCCGACAGAGCCCGACAGGGCCCGACAGAGCCCGACAGAGCCCGACAGGGCCCAGTAGAGCCCGACAGAGCCCGACAGGGCCCGACAGAGCCCGACAGAGCCCGACAGAGCCCGACAGGGCCCGACAAGGCCCAGTAGAGCCCGACAGAGACCGACAGGGCCCGACAGAACCCGACAGGGCCCGACAGAGCCCGACAGAGCCCGACAGGGCCCAGTAGAGCCCGACAGAGCCCGACAGGGCCCGACAGGGCCCGACAGGGCCCGACAGGGCCCGACAGGGCCCAGTAGAGCCCGACAGAGCCCGACAGAGCCCGACAGAGCCCGACAGAGCCCGACAGAGCCCGACAGGGCCCAGTAGGGCCCAGTAGAGCCCGACAGAGCCCGACAGAGCCCGACAGAGCCCGACAGAGCCCGACAGAGCCCGACAGAGCCCGACAGGGCCCGACAGAGCCCGACAGGGCCCGACAGAGCCCGACAGGGCCCGACTGAGCCCGACAGGGCCCGACAGGGCCCAGTAGAGCCCGACAGAGCCCGAGAGAGCCCGACAGAGCCCGACAGGGCCCAGTAGAGCCCGACAGGGCCCGACAGAGCCCGACAGAGCCCGACAGGGCCCGACAGAGCCCAGTACAGCCCGACAGAGCCCGACAGGGCCCGACAGGGCCCAGTAGAGCCCGACAGAGCCCGACAGAGCCCAGTAGAGCCCGACAGAGCCCGACAGAGCCCGACAGAGCCCGACAGGGCCCGACAGGGCCCGACAGAGCCCGACAGGGCCCGACAGGGCCCGACAGGGCTCGACAGGGCCCGACAGAGCCCGACAGGGCCCGACAGGGCCCAGTAGAGCCCGACAGAGCCCGACAGAGCCCAGTAGAGCCCAGTAGAGCCTGACAGAGCCCGACAGAGCCCGACAGAGCCCGACAGGGCCCGACAGGGCCCAGTAGAGCCCGACAGAGCCCGACAGGGCCCGACAGGGCCCGACAGGGCCCAGTAGAGCCCGACAGAGCCCGACAGAGCCCGACAGAGCCCGACAGAGCCCGACAGAGCCCGACAGGGCCCAGTAGAGCCCGACAGAGCCCGACAGAGCCCAGTAGAGCCCAGTAGAGCCCGACAGAGCCCGACAGAGCCCGACAGAGCCCAGTAGAGCCCGACAGAGCCCGACAGAGCCCGACAGAGCCCGATAGAGCCCGACAGAGCCCGACAGGGCCCGACAGGGCCCGACAGAGCCCGACAGAGCCCGACAGAGCCCGACAGAGCCCGACAGAGCCCGACAGAGCCCGACAGGGCCCGACAGGGCCCGACAGGGCCCGACAGAGCCCGACAGAGCCCGACAGAGCCCGACAGAGCCCGACAGAGCCCGACAGGGCCCGACAGGGCCCGACAGAGCCCGTCAGGGCCCGACAGGGAACAGTAGAGACAAGTAGAGCCCGACAGAGCCCGACAGAGCCCGACAGAGCCCGACAGGGCCCGACAGGGCCCAGTAGAGCCCGACAGAGCCCGACAGAGCCCGACAGAGCCCGACAGAGCCCGACAGAGCCCAGTAGAGCCCAGTAGAGCCCGACAGAGCCCAGTAGAGCCCGACAGAGCCCGACAGAGCCCGACAGGGCCCAGTAGAGCCCGACAGAGCCCGACAGAGCCCGACAGAGCCCGACAGGGCCCGACAGGGCCCGACAGGGAACAGTAGAGCCCAGTAGAGCCCGACAGAGCCCGACAGAGCCCGACAGAGCCCGACAGGGCCCGACAGGGCCCGACAGGGCCCGACAGAGGCCGACAGAGCCCGACAGGGCCCGACAGAGCCCAGTAGAGCCCGACAGAGCCCGACAGGGCCCGACAGGGCCCGACAGAGCCCAGTAGAGCCCAGTAGAGCCCGACAGAGCCCGACAGGGCCTGACAGAGCCCGACAGAGCCCGACAGGGCCCGACAGGGCCCAGTAGAGCCCGACAGAGCCCGACAGAGCCCGACAGAGCCCGACAGGGCCCGACAGGGCCCAGTAGAGCCCGACAGAGCCCGACAGAGCCCAGTAGAGCCCAGTAGAGCCCGAGAGAGCCCGACAGAGCCCGACAGGGCCCGACAGGGCCCGACAGGGCCCAGTAGAGCCCGACAGAGCCCGACAGAGCCCAGTAGAGCCCAGTAGAGCCTGACAGAGCCCGACAGAGCCCGACAGAGCCCGACAGGGCCCGACAGGGCCCAGTAGAGCCCGACAGAGCCCGACAGGGCCCGACAGGGCCCGACAGGGCCCAGTAGAGCCCGACAGAGCCCGACAGAGCCCGACAGAGCCCGACAGAGCCCGACAGAGCCCGACAGAGCCCGACAGAGCCCAGTAGAGCCCAGTAGAGTCCGACAGAGCCCGACAGAGCCCGACAGAGCCCGACAGAGCCCAGTAGAGCCCGACAGAGCCCGACAGAGCCCGACAGAGCCCGACAGAGCCCGATAGAGCCCGACAGGGCCCGACAGGGCCCGACAGGGCCCGACAGAGCCCGACAGAGCCCGACAGAGCCCGACAGGGCCCAGTAGAGCCCGACAGAGCCCGACAGAGCCCGACAGGGCCCGACAGGGCCCGACAGGGCCCGACAGAGCCCGACAGAGCCCGACAGAGCCCGACAGAGCCCGACAGAGCCCAGTAGAGCCCGACAGAGCCCGACAGAGCCCGACAGGGCTTGACAGGGCCCGACAGGGCCCAGTAGAGCCCGACAGAGCCCGACAGAGCCCGACAGAGCCCAGTAGAGCCCAACAGAGCCCGACAGGGCCCGACAGGGCCCGACAGGGCCCAGTAGAGCCCAGTAGAGCCCAGTAGAGCCCGACAGAGCCCGACAGAGCCCGACAGAGCCCGACAGAGCCCGACAGAGCCCGACAGAGCCCGACAGGGCCCGACAGGGCCCGACAGGGCCCAGTAGAGCCCGACAGAGCCCGACAGAGCCCGACAGGGCCCGACAGGGCCCGACAGGGCCCAGTGTAGCCCGACAGAGCCCGACAGAGCCCGACAGAGCCCGACAGAGCCCAGTAGAGCCCGACAGAGCCCGACAGAGCCCGACAGAGCACGACAGGGCCCGACAGAGCCCGACAGAGCCCGACAGGGCCCGACAGAGCCCGACAGAGCCCAGTAGAGCCCGACAGAGCCCGACAGGGCCCGACAGGGCCCGACAGGGCCCGACAGAGCCCGACAGAGCCCGACAGGGCCCAGTAGAGCCCGACAGAGCCCGACAGGGCCCGACAGAGCCCGACAGAGCCCGACAGGGCCCGACAAGGCCCAGTAGAGCCCGACAGAGACCGACAGGGCCCGACAGAACCCGACAGGGCCCGACAGAGCCCGACAGAGCCCGACAGGGCCCAGTAGAGCCCGACAGAGCCCGACAGGGCCCGACAGGGCCCGACAGGGCCCGACAGGGCCAGACAGGGCCCGACAGGGCCCGACAGAGCCCAGTAGAGCCCGACAGAGCCCGACAGAGCCCGACAGAGCCCGACAGAGCCCGACAGAGCCCGACAGAGCCCGACAGGGCCCAGTAGGGCCCAGTAGAGCCCGACAGAGCCCAGTAGAGCCCGACAGAGCCCGACAGAGCCCGACAGAGCCCGACAGAGCCCGACAGAGCCCGACAGAGCCCGACAGGGCCCGACAGAGCCCGACAGAGCCCGACTGAGCCCGACAGGGCCCGACAGGGCCCAGTAGAGCCCGACAGAGCCCGAGAGAGCCCGACAGAGCCCGACAGGGCCCAGTAGAGCCCGACAGGGCCCGACAGAGCCCGACAGAGCCCGACAGGGCCCGACAGAGCCCAGTACAGCCCGACAGAGCCCGACAGGGCCCGACAGGGCCCAGTAGAGCCCGACAGAGCCCGACAGAGCCCAGTAGAGCCCAGTAGAGCCCGACAGAGCCCGACAGAGCCCGACAGAGCCCGACAGGGCCCGACAGAGCCCGACAGGGCCCGACAGGGCCCGACAGGGCTCGACAGGGCCCGACAGAGCCCGACAGGGCCCGACAGGGCCCAGTAGAGCCCGACAGAGCCCGACAGAGCCCAGTAGAGCCCAGTAGAGCCTGACAGAGCCCGACAGAGCCCGACAGAGCCCGACAGGGCCCGACAGGGCCCAGTAGAGCCCGACAGAGCCCGACAGAGCCCAGTAGAGCCCAGTAGAGCCCGACAGAGCCCGACAGAGCCCGACAGAGCCCGACAGGGCCCGACAGAGCCCGACAGGGCCCGACAGGGCCCGACAGGGCTCGACAGGGCCCGACAGAGCCCGACAGGGCCCGACAGGGCCCAGTAGAGCCCGACAGAGCCCGACAGAGCCCAGTAGAGCCCAGTAGAGCCTGACAGAGCCCGACAGAGCCCGACAGAGCCCGACAGGGCCCGACAGGGCCCAGTAGAGCCCGACAGAGCCCGACAGGGCCCGACAGGGCCCGACAGGGCCCAGTAGAGCCCGACAGAGCCCGACAGAGCCCGACAGAGCCCAGTAGAGCCCGACAGAGCCCGACAGAGCCCGACAGAGCCCAGTAGAGCCCGACAGAGCCCGACAGAGCCCGACAGAGCCCGATAGAGCCCGACAGAGCCCGACAGAGCCCGACAGAGCCCGACAGGGCCCGACAGGGCCCGACAGAGCCCGACAGAGCCCAGTAGAGCCCGACAGAGCCCGACAGAGCCCGACAGAGCCCGACAGAGCCCGACAGGGCCCGACAGAGCCCGACAGAGCCCGACAGAGCCCGACAGAGCCCAGTAGAGCCCGACAGAGCCCGACAGAGCCCGACAGAGCCCGACAGGGCCCGACAGGGCCCGACAGGGCCCAGTAGAGCCCGACAGAGCCCGACAGAGCCCGACAGAGCCCAGTAGAGCCCAACAGAGCCCGACAGGGCCCGACAGGGCCCAGTAGAGCCCAGTAGAGCCCAGTAGAGCCCGACAGAGCCCGACAGAGCCCGACAGGGCCCGACAGAGCCCGACAGAGCCCGACAGAGCCCGACAGGGCCCGACAGGGCCCGACAGGGCCCGACAGGGCCCAGTAGAGCCCGACAGAGCCCGACAGAGCCCGACAGGGCCCGACAGGGCCCGACAGGGCCCGACAGGGCCCAGTGTAGCCCGACAGAGCCCGACAGAGCCCGACAGAGCCCAGTAGAGCCCGACAGAGCCCGACAGAGCCCGACAGAGCACGACAGGGCCCGACAGAGCCCGACAGAGCCCGACAGGGCCCGACAGAGCCCAGTAGAGCCCGACAGAGCCCGACAGGGCCCGACAGGGCCCGACAGGGCCCGACAGGGCCCGACAGGGCCCGACAGGGCCCGACAGGGCCCAGTAGAGCCCGACAGAGCCCGACAGAGCCCGACAGGGCCCGACAGGGCCCGACAGGGCCCGACAGAGCCCAGAAGAGCCCGACAGAGCCCGACAGAGCCCGACAGAGCCCGACAGAGCCCGACAGAGCCCAGTAGAGCCCGACAGAGCCCGACAGGGCCCGACAGGGCCCGACAGGGCCCGACAGAGCCCGACAGAGCCCGACAGAGCCCGACAGAGCCCGACAGAGCCCAGTAGAGCCCGACAGAGCCCGACAGAGCCCGACAGGGCTTGACAGGGCCCGACAGGGCCCAGTAGAGCCCGACAGAGCCCGACAGAGCCCGACAGAGCCCAGTAGAGCCCAACAGAGCCCGACAGGGCCCGACAGGGCCCGACAGGGCCCAGTAGAGCCCAGTAGAGCCCAGTAGAGCCCGACAGAGCCCGACAGAGCCCGACAGAGCCCGACAGAGCCCGACAGAGCCCGACAGAGCCCGACAGGGCCCGACAGGGCCCGACAGGGCCCAGTAGAGCCCGACAGAGCCCGACAGAGCCCGACAGGGCCCGACAGGGCCCGACAGGGCCCAGTGTAGCCCGACAGAGCCCGACAGAGCCCGACAGAGCCCGACAGAGCCCGACAGAGCCCAGTAGAGCCCGACAGAGCCCGACAGAGCCCGACAGAGCACGACAGGGCCCGACAGAGCCCGACAGAGCCCGACAGGGCCCGACAGAGCCCGACAGAGCCCAGTAGAGCCCGACAGAGCCCGACAGGGCCCGACAGGGCCCGACAGGGCCCGACAGAGCCCGACAGAGCCCGACAGGGCCCAGTAGAGCCCGACAGAGCCCGACAGGGCCCGACAGAGCCCGACAGAGCCCGACAGGGCCCGACAAGGCCCAGTAGAGCCCGACAGAGACCGACAGGGCCCGACAGAACCCGACAGGGCCCGACAGAGCCCGACAGAGCCCGACAGGGCCCAGTAGAGCCCGACAGAGCCCGACAGGGCCCGACAGGGCCAGACAGGGCCCGACAGGGCCCGACAGAGCCCAGTAGAGCCCGACAGAGCCCGACAGAGCCCGACAGAGCCCGACAGAGCCCGACAGAGCCCGACAGGGCCCAGTAGGGCCCAGTAGAGCCCGACAGAGCCCAGTAGAGCCCGACAGAGCCCGACAGAGCCCGACAGAGCCCGACAGAGCCCGACAGAGCCCGACAGGGCCCGACAGAGCCCGACAGAGCCCGACTGAGCCCGACAGGGCCCGACAGGGCCCAGTAGAGCCCGACAGAGCCCGAGAGAGCCCGACAGAGCCCGACAGGGCCCAGTAGAGCCCGACAGGGCCCGACAGAGCCCGACAGAGCCCGACAGGGCCCGACAGAGCCCAGTACAGCCCGACAGAGCCCGACAGGGCCCGACAGGGCCCAGTAGAGCCCGACAGAGCCCGACAGAGCCCAGTAGAGCCCAGTAGAGCCCGACAGAGCCCGACAGAGCCCGACAGAGCCCGACAGAGCCCGACAGGGCCCGACAGGGCCCGACAGGGCTCGACAGGGCCCGACAGGGCCCGACAGAGCCCGACAGGGCCCGACAGGGCCCAGTAGAGCCCGACAGAGCCCGACAGAGCCCAGTAGAGCCCAGTAGAGCCTGACAGAGCCCGACAGAGCCCGACAGAGCCCGACAGGGCCCGACAGGGCCCAGTAGAGCCCGACAGAGCCCGACAGGGCCCGACAGGGCCCGACAGGGCCCAGTAGAGCCCGACAGAGCCCGACAGAGCCCGACAGAGCCCGACAGGGCCCAGTAGAGCCCGACAGAGCCCGACAGAGCCCAGTAGAGCCCAGTAGAGCCCGACAGAGCCCGACAGAGCCCGACAGAGCCCAGTAGAGCCCGACAGAGCCCGACAGAGCCCGACAGAGCCGGATAGAGCCCGACAGAGCCCGACAGGGCCCGACAGGGCCCGACAGAGCCCGACAGAGCCCGACAGGGCCCAGTAGAGCCCGACAGAGCCCGACAGAGCCCGACAGAGCCCGACAGAGCCCGACAGGGCCCGACAGAGCCCGACAGAGCCCGACAGAGCCCAGTAGAGCCCGACAGAGCCCGACAGAGCCCGACAGAGCCCGACAGGGCTTGACAGGGCCCGACAGGGCCCAGTAGAGCCCGACAGAGCCCGACAGAGCCCGACAGAGCCCAGTAGAGCCCAACAGAGCCCGACAGGGCCCGACAGGGCCCAGTAGAGCCCAGTAGAGCCCAGTAGAGCCCGACAGAGCCCGACAGAGCCCGACAGGGCCCGACAGAGCCCGACAGAGCCCGACAGAGCCCGACAGGGCCCGACAGGGCCCGACAGGGCCCGACAGGGCCCAGTAGAGCCCGACAGAGCCCGACAGAGCCCGACAGGGCCCGACAGGGCCCGACAGGGCCCAGTGTAGCCCGACAGAGCCCGACAGAGCCCGACAGAGCCCAGTAGAGCCCGACAGAGCCCGACAGAGCCCGACAGAGCACGACAGGGCCCGACAGAGCCCGACAGAGCCCGACAGGGCCCGACAGAGCCCAGTAGAGCCCGACAGAGCCCGACAGGGCCCGACAGGGCCCGACAGAGCCCGACAGGGCCCGACAGAGCCCGACAGGGCCCGACAGGGCCCAGTAGAGCCCGACAGAGCCCGACAGAGCCCGACAGGGCCCGACAGGGCCCGACAGGGCCCGACAGAGCCCAGAAGAGCCCGACAGAGCCCGACAGAGCCCGACAGAGCCCGACAGAGCCCGACAGAGCCCGACAGAGCCCAGTAGAGCCCGACAGAGCCCGACAGAGCCCGACAGGGCTTGACAGGGCCCGACAGGGCCCAGTAGAGCCCGACAGAGCCCGACAGAGCCCGACAGAGCCCGACAGAGCCCGACAGAGCCCGACAGAGCCCAGTAGAGCCCGACAGAGCCCGACAGAGCCCGACAGAGCCCGACAGAGCCCGACAGAGCCCGACAGAGCCCGACAGGGCCCGACAGGGCCCGACAGGGCCCAGTAGAGCCCAGTAGAGCCCGACAGAGCCCGACAGGGCCCGACAGGGCCCGACAGGGCCCGACAGAGCCCGACAGGGCTCGACTGAGCCCGACAGAGCCCGACAGGGCCCGACAGGGCCCGACAGGGCCCGACAGAGCCCGACAGGGCCCGACAGGGCCCAGTAGAGCCCGACAGAGCCCGACAGAGCCCGACAGAGCCCAGTAGAGCCCGACAGAGCCCGACAGGGCCCGACAGGGCCCGACAGGGCCCAGTAGAACCCGACAGATCCCGACAGGGCCCGACAGGGCCCAGTAGAGCCCGACAGAGCCCGACAGAGCCCAGTAGAGCCCGACAGAGCCCGACAGAGCCCGACAGGGCCCGACAGAGCCCGACAGAGCCCGACAGGGCCCGACAGGGCCCGAGAGAGCCCGACAGGGCCCGACAGGGCCCAGTAGAGCCCGACAGAGCCCGACAGGGCCCGACAGAGCCCGACAGAGCCCGACAGAGCCCAGTAGAGCCCGACAGAGCCCAGTAGAGCCCGACAGAGCCCGACAGAGCCCGACAGAGCCCGACAGAGCCCGACAGGGCCCAGTAGAGCCCGACAGAGACCGACAGGGCCCGACAGAGCCCGACAGGGCCCGACAGGGCCCAGTAGAGCCCGACAGAGCCCGACAGAGCACGACAGAGCCCGACAGAGCCCGACAGGGCCCAGTAGAGCCCGACAGAGCCCGACAGAGCCCAGTAGAGCACAGTAGAGCCCGACAGAGCCCGACAGAGCCCGACAGAACCCGACAGAGCCCGACAGAGCCCATTAGAGGCGGACAGAGCCCGACAGAGCCCGACAGGGCCCGACAGGGCCCAGTAGAGACCGACAGAGCCCGACAGAGCCCGACAGAGCCCGAAAGGGCCCGACAGGGCCCGAGAGAGCCCGACAGGGCCCGACAGGGCCCAGTAGAGCCCGACAGAGCCCGACAGAGCCCGACAGAGCCCGACAGGGCCCAGTAGAGCCCGACAGAGCCCGACAGAGCCCAGTAGAGCCCAGTAGAGCCCGACAGAGCCCGACAGAGCCCGACAGAGCCCGACAGAGCCCGACAGAGCCCGACAGAGCCCGACAGAGCCCGACAGGGCCCAGTAGAGCCCGACAGAGCCCGACAGGGCCCGACAGGGCCCGACAGGGCCCGACAGGGCCCAGTAGAGCCCGACAGAGCCCGACAGAGCCCGACAGAGCCCGACAGAGCCCGACAGAGCCCGACAGAGCCCGACAGAGCCCGACAGAGCCCAGTAGAGCCCAGTAGAGCCCGACAGAGCCCGACAGAGCCCGACAGAACCCGACAGAGCCCAGTAGATGCGGACAGAGCCCGACAGAGTCCGACAGGGCCTGACAGGGCCCGACAGAGCCCAGTAGAGCCCGACAGAGCCCGACAGAGCCCGACAGAGCCCGACAGGGCCCAGTAGAGCCCGACAGAGCCCGACAGAGCCCGACAGAGCCCGACAGGGCCCGACAGAGCCCGACAGGGCCCGACAGGGCCCGACAGGGTCCAGTAGAGCCCGACAGAGCCCGACAGAGCCCGACAGAGCCCGACAGAACCCGACAGAGCCCAGTAGAGCCCGACAGAGCCGGACAGAGCCCGACAGAGCGCGACATGGCTTGACAGGGCCCGACAGGGCCCAGTAGAGCCCGACAGAGCCCGACAGAGCCCGACAGAGCCCGACAGAGCCCAGTAGAGCCCGACAGAGCCGGACAGAGCCCGACAGAGCGCGACATGGCTTGACAGGGCCCGACAGGGCCCAGTAGAGCCCGACAGAGCCCGACAGAGCCCAATAGAGCCCGAAAGAGCCCGACAGAGCCCGACAGAGCCCGACAGAGCCCGACAGAGCCCGACAGAGCCCGACAGAGCCCGACAGAGCCCGACAGAGCCCGACAGAGCCCGACAGAGCCCGACAGGGCCGGACAGAGCCCGACAGAGCCCAGTAGAGCCCAGTAGAGCCCAGTAGAGCCCGACAGAGCCCGACAGAGCCCGACAGAGCCCGACAGGGCCCGACAGAGCCCGACAGAGCCCGACAGAGCCAGACAGGGCCCGACAGAGCCCGACAGGGCCCGACAGGGCCCGACAGGGCCCAACAGAGCCCGACAGAGCCCAGTAGAGCCCGACAGAGCCCGACAGAGCCCGACAGGGCCCGACAGGGCCCGACAGAGCCCGACAGGGCCCGACAGGGAACAGTAGAGCCCAGTAGAGCCCGACAGAGCCCGACAGAGCCCGACAGAGCCCGACAGAGCCCGACAGAGCCCAGTAGAGCCCGACAGAGCCCGACAGAGCCCGACAGAGCCCGACAGGGCCCGACAGGGCCCGACAGAGCCCGTCAGGGCCCGACAGGGAACAGTAGAGACAAGTAGAGCCCGACAGAGCCCGACAGAGCCCGACAGAGCCGGACAGGGCCCGACAGGGCCCAGTAGAGCCCGACAGAGCCCGACAGAGCCCGACAGAGCCCGACAGAGCCCGACAGAGCCCAGTAGAGCCCAGTAGAGCCCGACAGAGCCCAGTAGAGCCCGACAGAGCCCGACAGAGCCCGACAGGGCCCAGTAGAGCCCGACAGAGCCCGACAGAGCCCGACAGAGCCCGACAGGGCCCGACAGGGCCCGACAGGGAACAGTAGAGCCCAGTAGAGCCCGACAGAGCCCGACAGAGCCCGACAGAGCCCGACAGGGCCCGACAGAGGCCGACAGAGCCCGACAGGGCCCGACAGAGCCCAGTAGAGCCCGACAGAGCCCGACAGGGCCCGACAGGGCCCGACAGAGCCCAGTAGAGCCCAGTAGAGCCCGACAGAGCCCGACAGGGCCTGACAGAGCCCGACAGAGCCCGACAGGGCCCGACAGGGCCCAGTAGAGCCCGACAGAGCCCGACAGAGCCCGACAGAGCCCGACAGGGCCCGACAGGGCCCAGTAGAGCCCGACAGAGCCCGACAGAGCCCAGTAGAGCCCAGTAGAGCCCGAGAGAGCCCGACAGAGCCCGACAGGGCCCGACAGGGCCCGACAGGGCCCAGTAGAGCCCGACAGAGCCCGACAGGGCCCGACAGGGCCCAATACAGCCCGACAGAGCCCGACAGAGCCCGACAGAGCCCGACAGAGCCCAGTAGAACCCGACACAGCCCGACAGAGCCCAGTAGAGCCCAGTAGAGCCCGACAGAGCCCGACAGAGCCCGACAGAGCCCGACAGAGCCCGACAGAGCCCGACAGAGCCCGACAGAGCCCGACAGAGCCCGACAGAGCCCGACAGAGCCCGACAGAGCCCGACAGAGCCCGACAGGGCCCGATAGGGCCCGACAGAGCCCGACAGAGCCCGACAGAGCCCGACAGGGCCCAGTAGAGACCGACAGAGCCCGACAGAGCCCGACAGAGCCCGACAGAGCCCGACAGAGCCCGACAGAGCCCGACAGAGCCCGACAGGGCCCGACAGGGCCCGACAGGGCCCGACAGGGCCCGACAGGGCCCAGTAGAGCCCAGTAGAGCCCAGTAGAGCCCGACAGAGCCCGACAGGGCCCGACAGGGCCCGACAGGGCCCGACAGGGAACAGTAGAGCCCAGTAGAGCCCAGTAGAGCCCGACAGAGCCCGACAGAGCCCGACAGAGCCCGACAGAGCCCAGTAGAGCCCGACAGAGCCCGACAGAGCCCGACAGGGCCCGACAGGGCCCGACAGGGCCCAGTAGAGCCCAGTAGAGCCCGACAGAGCCCGACAGGGCCCGACAGAGCCCGACAGGGCCCGACAGGGCCCGACAGGGCCCGACAGGGCCCGACAGGGAACAGTAGAGACAAGTAGAGCCCGACAGAGCCCGACAGAGCCCGACAGAGCCCGACAGGGCCCGACAGAGCCCGACAGGGCCCGACAGGGACCGACAGGGACCGACAGGGACCGACAGGGACCGACAGAGCCCGACAGAGCCCGACAGAGCCCGACAGAGCCCAGTAGAGCCCGACAGGGCCCGACAGGGCCCGACAGGGCCCGACAGAGCCCGACAGAGCCCGACAGGGAACAGTAGAGCCCAGTAGAGCCCGACAGAGCCCGACAGAGCCCGACAGAGCCCAGTAGAGCCCGACAGAGCCCGACAGAGCCCGACAGAGCCCGACAGGGCCCGACAGGGCCCGACAGGGCCCGACAGAGCCCGACAGGGCCCGACAGAGCCCAGTAGAGCCCGACAGAGCCCGACAGGGCCCGACAGGGCCCGACAGAGCCCGACAGGGCCCGACAGAGCCCGACAGAGCCCGACAGAGCCCGACAGAGCCCGACAGAGCCCGACAGAGCCCGACAGGGCCCAGTAGAGCCCGACAGAGCCCAGTAGAGCCCGACAGAGCCCGACAGAGCCCGACAGGGCCCGACAGGGCCCGACAGGGCCCGACAGGGCCCAGTAGAGCCCAGTAGAGCCCGACAGAGCCCGACAGAGCCCGACAGAGCCCGACAGGGCCCGACAGGGCCCGACAGGGCCCGACAGAGCCCGACAGGGCCCGACAGGGCCCGACAGGGCCCGACAGGGCCCGACAGAGCCCGACAGGGCCCAGTAGAGCCCGACAGAGCCCGACAGAGCCCAGTAGAGCCCGACAGAGCCCGACAGAGCCCGACAGGGCCCGACAGGGCCCGACAGAGCCCGACAGGGCCCGACAGGGCCCGACAGGGCCCAGTAGAGCCCGACAGAGCCCGACAGGGCCCGACAGGGCCCAGTAGAGCCCGACAGAGCCCTGTAGAGCCCAGTAGAGCCCGACAGAGCCCGACAGGGCCCGACAGAGCCCGACAGGGCCCGACAGGGCCCGAGAGAGCCCGACAGGGCCCGACAGGGCCCAGTAGAGCCCGACAGAGCCCGACAGAGCCCGACAGAGCCCGACAGAGCCCGACAGAGCCCGACAGAGCCCGACAGAGCGCGAGAGGGCCCAGTAGAGCCCGACAGAGCCCGACAGAGCCCAGTAGAGCCCAGTAGAGCCCGACAGAGCCCGACAGAGCCCGACAGAGCCCGACAGAGCCCGACAGAGCCCGACAGGGCCCGACAGGGCCCGACAGGGCCCGACAGGGCCCAGTAGAGCCCGACAGAGCCCGACAGAGCCCGACAGAGCCCGACAGAGCCCGACAGAGCCCGACAGGGCCCAGTAGAGCCCGACAGAGCCCGACAGAGCCCAGTAGAGCCCGACAGAGCCCGACAGAACCCGACAGAGCCCGACAGAGCCCAGTAGATCCCAGTAGAGCCCGACAGAGCCCGACAGAGCCCGACAGAGCCCAGTTTAGCCCAGTAGAGCCCGACAGAGCCCGACAGGGCCCGACAGGGCCCGACAGGGCCCGACAGGGCCCGACAGAGCCCAGTAGAGCCCGACAGAGCCCGACAGAGCCCGACAGGGCCCGACAGGGCCCAGTAGAGCCCGACAGAGCCCGACAGAGCCCGACAGAGCACGACAGGGCCCAACAGGGCCCAGTAGAGCCCGACAGAGCCCGACAGAGCCCGACAGGGCCCGACAGAGGCCGACAGGGCCCGACAGAGGCCGACAGGGCCCGACAGAACCCGACAGAACCCGACAGAGCCCGACAGGGCCCAGTAGAGCCCGACAGAGCCCGACAGAGCCCGACAGAGCCCAGTAGAGCCCGACAGAGCCCAGTAGAGCCCGAGAGAGCCCGACAGAGCCCGACAGGGCCCAGTAGCGCCCCGTAGAGCCCGACAGAGCCCGACAGGGCCCAGTAGAGCCCAGTAGAGCCCGACAGAGCCCGACAGAGCCCGACAGAGCCCGACAGGGCCCAGTAGAGCCCGACAGAGCCCGACAGGGCCCGACAGGGCCCAGTAGAGCCCGACAGAGGCCGACAGAGCCCAGTAGAGCCCGACAGAGCCCGACAGAGCCCTACAGAGCCCAGTAGAGCCCGACAGAACCCAGTAGAGCCCGACAGAGCCCAACAGAGCCCGACAGAGCCCGACAGGGCCCAGTAGCGCCCAGTAGAGCCCGACAGAGCCCGACAGGGCCCAGTAGAGCCCAGTAGAGCCCGACAGAGCCCGACAGAGCCCGACAGAGCCCGACAGAGCCCGACAGAGCCCGACAGAGCCTGACAGGGCCCGACAGGGCCCGACAGGGCCCAGTAGAGCCCGACAGGGCCCGACAGGGCCCGACAGGGCCCAGTAGAGCGCGACAGAGCCCGACAGGGCCCAGTAGAGCCCGACAGGGCACGACAAAGCCCAGTAGAGGCCAGTAGAGCCCGACAGAGCCCGACAGAACCCGACAGAGCCCGACAGAGCCCGACAGAGCCCGACAGAGCCCGACAGAGCCCGACAGAGCCCGACAGAGCCCAGTAGAGCCCGACAGAGCCCAGTAGAGCCCGACAGAGCCCGACAGAGCCCGACAGGGCCCGACAGAGCCCGACAGGGCCCGACAGGGCCCAGTAGAGCCCGACAGAGCCCAGTAGAGCCCGACAGGGCCCAGTAGAGCCCGACAGAGCCCGACAGAGCCCGACAGGGCCCCACAGGGCCCGACAGGGCCCAGTAGAGCCCAGTAGAGCCCGACAGAGCCCAGTAGAGCCCGACAGAGCCCGACAGAGCCCGACAGAGCCCGACAGGGCCCGACAGGGCCCAGTAGAGCCCGACAGAGCCTGACAGGGCCCGACAGGGCCCGACAGGGAACAGTAGAGCCCAGTAGAGCCCGACAGAGCCCGACAGAGCCCGACAGAGCCCGACAGAGCCCGACAGAGCCCGACAGAGCCCGACAGCGAACAGTAGAGCCCAGTAGAGCCCGACAGAGCCCGACAGGGCCCGACAGGGCCCGACAGGGCCCAGTTTAGCCCAGTAGAGCCCGACAGGGCCCGACAGGGCCCAGTTTAGCCCAGTTGAGCCCGACAGGGCCCGACAGAGCCCGACAGGGACCAGTAGAGCCCGACAGAGCCCGACAGGGCCCGACAGGGCCCAGTAGAGCCCGACAGAGCCCGACAGGGCCCGACAGGGCCCAGTAGAGCCCGACAGAGCCCGACAGAGCGCAGTAGAGCCCGACAGAGCCCGACAGAGCCCGACAGGGCCCGACAGGGCCCGACAGGGCCCAGTAGAGCCCGACAGAGCCCGACAGGGCCCAGTAGAGCCCGACAGGGCCCGACAAAGCCCAGTAGAGGCCAGTAGAGCCCGACAGAGCCCGACAGAGCCCGACAGGGCCCGACAGGGCCCGACAGGGCCCGACAGGGCCCGACAGGGCCCGACAGGGACCGACAGGGCCCGACAGGGACCGACAGGGACCGACAGGGACCGACAGGGAACAGTAGAGCCCGACAGAGCCCGACAGAGCCCGACAGAGCCCGACAGAGCCCGACAGGGAACAGTAGAGCCCAGTAGAGCCCGACAGAGCCCGACAGAGCCCGACAGAGCCCGACAGGGCCCAGTTTAGCCCAGTAGAGCCCGACAGGGCCCGACAGGGCCCAGTTTAGCCCAGTAGAGCCCGACAGGGCCCGACAGGGACCAATAGAGCCCGACAGAGCCCGACAGGGACCAGTAGAGCCCGACAGAGCCCGGTAGAGCCCAGTAGAGCCCGACAGAGCCCGACAGAGCCCGACAGAGCCCGACAGAGCCCGACAGAGCCCGACAGGGCCCAGTAGCGCCCAGTAGAGCCCGACAGAGCCCGACAGGGCGCAGTAGAGCCCAGTAGAGCCCGACAGAGCCCGACAGAGCCCGACAGGGCCCGACAGGGCCCGACAGGGCCCAGTAGAGCCCGACAGAGCCCGACAGAGCCCGACAGAGCCCGACAGAGCCCGACAGAGCCCGACAGAGCCCGACAGGGCCCAGTAGAGCCCGACAGAGCCCGACAGGTCCCAGTAGAGCCCAGTAGAGCCCGACAGAGCCCGACAGAGCCCGACAGAGCCCGACAGGGCCCGACAGGGCCCGACAGGGCCCGACAGGGAACAGTAGAGCCCGACAGGGCCCGACAGAGCCCGACAGGGCCCAGTAGAGCCCGACAGTTCCCGACAGGGCCCGACAGGGAACAGTAGAGCCCAGTAGAGCCCGACAGAGCCCTACAGAGCCCGACAGGGCCCGACAGGTCCCAGTAGAGCCCGACAGAACCCGACAGGGGCCGACAGGGCCCGACAGGGCCCAGTAGAGCCCGACAGAGCCCGACATGGCCCGACAGGGCCCGACAGGGAACAGTAGAGCCCAGTAGAGCCCGACAGAGCCCGACAGAGCCCGACAGAGCCCGAAAGAGCCCGACAGAGCTCGACAGAGCCCGACAGGGAACAGTAGAGCGCAGTAGAGCCCGACAGAGCCCGACAGGGCCCGACAGGTCCCAGTAGAGCCCGACAGAACCCGACAGAGCCCGAAAGGGCCCGACAGGGCCCGACAGAGCCCAGTAGAGCCCGACAGAGCCCGACAGAGCCCGACAGAGCCCGACAGAGCCCGAAAGGGCCCAGTAGAGCCCGACAGGGCCCGACAGAGCCCGACAGAGCCCGACAGAGCCCGACAGATCCCAGTAGAGCCCAGTAGAGCCCAGTAGAGCCCGACAGAGCCCGACAGAGCCCGACAGAGCCCGACAGAGCCCGACAGAGCCCGACAGAGCCCAGTAGAGCCCGACAGAGCCCGACAGGGCCCGACAGGGCCCGACAGGGCCCAGTAGAGCCCGACAGGGCCCGACAAAGCCCAGTAGAGCCCGACAGAGCCCGACAGAGCCCAGTAGAGCCCAGTAGAGCCCGACAGAGCCCAGTAGAGCCCGACAGAGCCCGACAGGGCCCAGTAGCGCCCAGTAGAGCCCGACAGAGCCCGACAGGGCCCAGTAGAGCCCGACAGAGCCCGACAGGGCCCAGTAGAGCCCAGTAGAGCCCGACAGAGCCCGACAGAGCCCAGTAGAGCCCGACAGAGCCCAGTAGAGCCCGACAGAGCCCGACAGGGCCCGACAGGGAACGGTAGAGCCCGACAGGGCCCGACAGAGCCCGACAGGGCCCAGTAGAGCCCGACAGGGCCCGACAGGGCCCGACAGGGCCCAGTAGAGCCCGACAGAACCCGACAGAGCCCTACAGGGCCCGACAGGGGCCGACAGGGCCCGACAGGGCCCAGTAGAGCCCGACAGAGCCCGACAGGGCCCGACAGGGCCCGACAGGGAACAGTAGAGCCCAGTAGAGCCCGACAGAGCCCGACAGAGCTCGACAGAGCCCGACAGGGACCAGTAGAGCGCAGTAGAGCCCGACAGAGCCCGACAGAGCCCGACAGGGCCCGACAGGGCCCAGTTTAGCCCAGTAGAGCCCGACAGGGCCCGACAGGGCCCAGTTTAGCCCAGTAGAGCCCGACAGGGCCCGACAGAGCCCGACAGGGACCAGTAGAGCCCGACAGAGCCCGACAGAGCCCGACAGAGCCCGACAGAGCCCGACAGAGCCCGACAGAGCCCGACAAGGCCCAGTAGCGCCCAGTAGAGCCCGACAGAGCCCGACAGGGCCCGACAGGGCCCAGTAGAGCCCGACAGAGCCCGACAGAGCCCAGTAGAGCCCGACAGAGCCCGACAGGGCCCGACAGGGCCCGACAGAGCCCGACAGAGCCCGACAGGGCCCGACAGGGCCCAGTAGGGCCCGACAGGGCCCGACAGGGCCCAGTAGGGCCCGACAGGGCCCGACAAGGCCCAGTAGAGACCAGTAGAGCCCGACAGAGCCCGGCAGAGCACGACAGGGCCCGACAGGGCCCGACAGGGCCCAGTAGGGCCCGACAGAGCCCGACAGGGCCCAGTAGAGCCCGACAGAGCCCGACAGAGCCCGACAGAGCCCGACAGAGCCCGACAGGGAACAGTAGAGCCCAGTAGAGCCCGACAGAGCCCGACAGAGCCCGACAGAGCCCGACAGAGCCCGACAGAGCCCAAAAGGGCCCGACAGGGAACAGTAGAGCCCAGTAGAGCCCGACAGAGCCCGACAGAGCCCGACAGGGCCCGACAGGGCCCGACAGGGCCCGACAGGGCCCGACAGGGACCAATAGAGCCCGACAGAGCCCGACAGAGCCCGACAGAGCCCGACAGAGCCCGACAGAGCCCGACAGAGCCCGACAGAGCTCGACAGCGAACAGTAGAGCCCAGTAGAGCCCGACAGAGCCCGACAGGGCCCGACAGGGCCCGACAGGGCCCAGTTTAGCCCAGTAGAGCCCGACAGGGCCCGACAGAGCGCAGTAGAGCCCGACAGAGCCCGACAGGGCCCAACAGGGCCCGACAGGGCCCGACAGAGCCCAGTAGAGCCCGACAGAGCCCGACAGGGCCCGACAGGGCCCAGTAGAGCCCGACAGGGCCCGACAAAGCCCAGTAGAGGCCAGTAGAGCCCGACAGAGCCCGACAGAGCCCGACAGAGCCCGACAGAGCCCGACAGAGCCCGACAGAGCCCGACAGAGCCCGACAGAGCCCGACAGGGCCCGACAGGGCCCGACAGGGCCCGACAGGGCCCGACAGAGCCCGACAGGGCCCGACAGAGCCCGACAGGGACCGACAGGGACCGACAGGGACCGACAGGGACCGACAGGGACCGACAGGGACCGACAGGGAACAGTAGAGCCCAGTAGAGCCCGACAGAGCCCGACAGAGCCCGACAGAGCCCGACAGAGCCCGACAGAGCCCGACAGAGCCCGACAGAGCCCGACAGGGAACAGTAGAGCCCAGTAGAGCCCGACAGAGCCCGACAGGGCCCAGTTTAGCCCAGTAGAGCCCGACAGGGCCCGACAAGGCCCAGTTTAGCCCAGTAGAGCCCGACAGGGCCCGACAGGGACCAATAGAGCCCGACAGAGCCCGACACGGACCAGTAGAGCCCGACAGAGCCCAGTAGAGCCCAGTAGAGCCCGACAGAGCCCGACAGAGCCCGACAGAGCCCGACAGAGCCCGACAGAGCCCGACAGAGCCCGACAGGGCGCAGTAGAGCCCAGTAGAGCCCGACAGAGCCCGACAGGGCCCAGTAGAGCCCGACAGAGCCCGTCAGAGCCCGACAGAGCCCGACAGGGCCCGACAGAGCCCGACAGGGCCCGACAGGGCCCGACAGGGCCCGACAGGGCCCAGTAGAGCCCGACAGGGCCCGACAAAGCCCAGTAGAGCCCGACAGAGCCCGACAGGGCCCAGTAGAGCCCGACAGAGCCCGACAGGGCCCGACAGAGCCCAGTAGAGCCCGACAGAGCCCGACAGAGCCCGACAGAGCCCGACAGAGCCCGACAGAGCCCGACAGAGCCCGACAGAGCCCGACAGGGAACAGTAGAGCCCGACAGGGCCCGACAGAGCCCGACAGGGCCCAGTAGAGCCCGACAGTTCCCGACAGGGCCCGACAGGGAACAGTAGAACCCAGTAGAGCCCGACAGAGCCCTACAGAGCCCGACAGGGCCCGACAGGTCCCAGTAGAGCCCGACAGGGCCCGACAGGGCCCGACAGGGGCCGACAGCGGCCGACAGGGCCCAGTAGGGCCCGACAGGGCCCGACAGGGAACAGTAGAGCCCAGTAGAGCCCGACAGAGCCCGACAGAGCCCGACAGAGCCCGACAGAGCTCGACAGAGCCCGACAGGGAACAGTAGAGCGCAGTAGAGCCCGACAGAGCCCGACAGAGCCCGACAGGGCCCGACAGGGCCCAGTTTAGCCCAGTAGAGCCCGACAGGGCCCGACAGAGCCCGACAGGGACCAGTAGAGCCCGACAGAGCCCGACAGAGCCCGACAGGGACCAGTAGAGCCCGACAGAGCCCGACAGAGCCCGACAGAGCCCGACAGAGCCCGACAGAGCCCGACAGAGCCCGACAGAGCCCGACAACGCCCAGTAGCGCCCAGGAGAGCCCGACAGAGCCCGACAGGGCCCGACAGGGCCCAGTAGAGCCCGACAGAGCCCGACAGAGCCCAGTAGAGCCCGACAGAGCCCGACAGGGCCCGACAGAGCCCGACAGAGCCCGACAGAGCCCGACAGGGCCCGACAGGGCCCGACAGGGCCCAGTAGAGCCCGACAGAGCCCGACAGGGCCCGACAGGGCCCGACAGGGCCCAGTAGAGCCCGACAGGGCCCGACAAAGCCCAGTAGAGGCCAGTAGAGCCCGACAGAGCCCGACAGAGCCCGACAGAGCCCGACAGGGCCCGACAGGGCCCAGTAGAGCCCGACAGAGCCCGACAGAGCCCGACAGAGCCCGACAGAGCCCGACAGAGCCCAGTAGAGCCCGACAGAGCCCGACAGAGCCCGACAGAGCCCGACAGGGAACAGTAGAGCCCAGTAGAGCCCGACAGAGCCCGAAAGGGCCCGACAGGGAACAGTAGAGCCCAGTAGAGCCCGACAGAGCCCGACAGAGCCCGACAGAGCCCGACAGAGCCCGACAGAGCCCGACAGGGCACAGTTTAGCCCAGTAGAGCCCAACAGGGCCCGACAGGGCCCAGTTTAGCCCAGTAGAGCCCGACAGGGCCCGACAGGGCCCGACAGGGACCAATAGAGCCCGACAGGGCCCGACAGAGCCCGACAGGGACCAGTAGAGCCCGACAGAGCCCGACAGAGCCCGACAGGGCCCAGTAGAGCCCGACAGAGCCCGACAGAGCCCGACAGAGCCCGACAGAGCCCGACAGAGCCCGACAGAGCCCGACAGGGCCCAGTAGCGCCCAGTAGAGCCCGACAGAGCCCGACAGGGCGCAGTAGAGCCCAGTAGAGCCCGACAGAGCCCGACAGGGCCCGACAGGGCCCAGTAGAGCCCAGTAGAGCCCGACAGAGCCCGACAGGGCCCGACAGGTCCCAGTAGAGCCCGACAGAACCCGACAGAGCCCGAAAGGGCCCGACAGGGCCCGACAGAGCCCAGTAGAGCCCGACAGAGCCCGACAGAGCCCGACAGAGCCCGACAGAGCCCGAAAGGGCCCAGTAGAGCCCGACAGGGCCCGACAGAGCCCGACAGAGCCCGACAGAGCCCGACAGATCCCAGTAGAGCCCAGTAGAGCCCAGTAGAGCCCGACAGAGCCCGACAGAGCCCGACAGAGCCCGACAGAGCCCGACAGAGCCCGACAGAGCCCAGTAGAGCCCGACAGAGCCCGACAGGGCCCGACAGGGCCCGACAGGGCCCAGTAGAGCCCGACAGGGCCCGACAAAGCCCAGTAGAGCCCGACAGAGCCCGACAGAGCCCAGTAGAGCCCAGTAGAGCCCGACAGAGCCCAGTAGAGCCCGACAGAGCCCGACAGGGCCCAGTAGCGCCCAGTAGAGCCCGACAGAGCCCGACAGGGCCCAGTAGAGCCCGACAGAGCCCGACAGGGCCCAGTAGAGCCCAGTAGAGCCCGACAGAGCCCGACAGAGCCCAGTAGAGCCCGACAGAGCCCAGTAGAGCCCGACAGAGCCCGACAGGGCCCGACAGGGAACGGTAGAGCCCGACAGGGCCCGACAGAGCCCGACAGGGCCCAGTAGAGCCCGACAGGGCCCGACAGGGCCCGACAGGGCCCAGTAGAGCCCGACAGAACCCGACAGAGCCCTACAGGGCCCGACAGGGGCCGACAGGGCCCGACAGGGCCCAGTAGAGCCCGACAGAGCCCGACAGGGCCCGACAGGGCCCGACAGGGAACAGTAGAGCCCAGTAGAGCCCGACAGAGCCCGACAGAGCTCGACAGAGCCCGACAGGGACCAGTAGAGCGCAGTAGAGCCCGACAGAGCCCGACAGAGCCCGACAGGGCCCGACAGGGCCCAGTTTAGCCCAGTAGAGCCCGACAGGGCCCGACAGGGCCCAGTTTAGCCCAGTAGAGCCCGACAGGGCCCGACAGAGCCCGACAGGGACCAGTAGAGCCCGACAGAGCCCGACAGAGCCCGACAGAGCCCGACAGAGCCCGACAGAGCCCGACAAGGCCCAGTAGCGCCCAGTAGAGCCCGACAGAGCCCGACAGGGCCCGACAGGGCCCAGTAGAGCCCGACAGAGCCCGACAGAGCCCAGTAGAGCCCGACAGAGCCCGACAGGGCCCGACAGAGCCCGACAGGGCCCGACAGGGCCCAGTAGGGCCCGACAGGGCCCGACAGGGCCCGACAGGGCCCAGTAGGGCCCGACAGGGCCCGACAAGGCCCAGTAGAGACCAGTAGAGCCCGACAGAGCCCGGCAGAGCACGACAGGGCCCGACAGGGCCCGACAGGGCCCAGTAGGGCCCGACAGAGCCCGACAGGGCCCAGTAGAGCCCGACAGAGCCCGACAGAGCCCGACAGAGCCCGACAGAGCCCGACAGGGAACAGTAGAGCCCAGTAGAGCCCGACAGAGCCCGACAGAGCCCGACAGAGCCCGACAGAGCCCGACAGAGCCCAAAAGGGCCCGACAGGGAACAGTAGAGCCCAGTAGAGCCCGACAGAGCCCGACAGAGCCCGACAGGGCCCGACAGGGCCCGACAGGGCCCGACAGGGACCAATAGAGCCCGACAGAGCCCGACAGAGCCCGACAGAGCCCGACAGAGCCCGACAGAGCCCGACAGAGCCCGACAGAGCCCGACAGAGCTCGACAGCGAACAGTAGAGCCCAGTAGAGCCCGACAGAGCCCGACAGGGCCCGACAGGGCCCGACAGGGCCCAGTTTAGCCCAGTAGAGCCCGACAGGGCCCGACAGAGCGCAGTAGAGCCCGACAGAGCCCGACAGGGCCCAACAGGGCCCGACAGGGCCCGACAGAGCCCAGTAGAGCCCGACAGAGCCCGACAGGGCCCGACAGGGCCCAGTAGAGCCCGACAGGGCCCGACAAAGCCCAGTAGAGGCCAGTAGAGCCCGACAGAGCCCGACAGAGCCCGACAGAGCCCGACAGAGCCCGACAGAGCCCGACAGAGCCCGACAGAGCCCGACAGAGCCCGACAGAGCCCGACAGAGCCCGACAGAGCCCGACAGGGCCCGACAGGGCCCGACAGAGCCCGACAGAGCCCGACAGAGCCCGACAGGGACCGACAGGGACCGACAGGGACCGACAGGGACCGACAGGGACCGACAGGGAACAGTAGAGCCCAGTAGAGCCCGACAGAGCCCGACAGAGCCCGACAGAGCCCGACAGAGCCCGACAGAGCCCGACAGAGCCCGACAGAGCCCGACAGAGCCCGACAGAGCCCGACAGGGAACAGTAGAGCCCAGTAGAGCCCGACAGAGCCCGACAGGGCCCAGTTTAGCCCAGTAGAGCCCGACAGGGCCCGACAAGGCCCAGTTTAGCCCAGTAGAGCCCGACAGGGCCCGACAGGGACCAATAGAGCCCGACAGAGCCCGACACGGACCAGTAGAGCCCGACAGAGCCCAGTAGAGCCCAGTAGAGCCCGACAGAGCCCGACAGAGCCCGACAGAGCCCGACAGAGCCCGACAGAGCCCGACAGAGCCCGACAGGGCGCAGTAGAGCCCAGTAGAGCCCGACAGAGCCCGACAGAGCCCGACAGGGCCCAGTAGAGCCCGACAGAGCCCGTCAGAGCCCGACAGAGCCCGACAGGGCCCGACAGAGCCCGACAGGGCCCGACAGGGCCCGACAGGGCCCAGTAGAGCCCGACAGGGCCCGACAAAGCCCAGTAGAGCCCGACAGAGCCCGACAGGGCCCAGTAGAGCCCGACAGAGCCCGACAGGGCCCAGTAGAGCCCAGTAGAGCCCGACAGAGCCCGACAGAGCCCGACAGAGCCCGACAGAGCCCGACAGAGCCCGACAGAGCCCGACAGAGCCCGACAGGGCGCAGTAGAGCCCAGTAGAGCCCGACAGAGCCCGACAGAGCCCGACAGAGCCCGACAGAGCCCGACAGAGCCCGACAGGGCCCAGTAGAGCCCGACAGAGCCCGACAGAGCCCGACAGAGCCCGACAGGGCCCGACAGGGCCCGACAGGGCCCAGTAGAGCCCGACAGGGCCCGACAAAGCCCAGTAGAGCCCGACAGAGCCCGACAGGGCCCGACAGGGCCCAGTAGAGCCCGACAGAGCCCGACAGGGCCCAGTAGAGCCCAGTAGAGCCCGACAGAGCCCGACAGAGCCCGACAGAGCCCGACAGAGCCCGACAGAGCCCGACAGAGCCCGACAGAGCCCGACAGGGAACAGTAGAGCCCGACAGGGCCCGACAGAGCCCGACAGGGCCCAGTAGAGCCCGACAGTTCCCGACAGGGCCCGACAGGGAACAGTAGAACCCAGTAGAGCCCGACAGAGCCCTACAGAGCCCGACAGGGCCCGACAGGTCCCAGTAGAGCCCGACAGGGCCCGACAGGGCCCGACAGGGGCCGACAGCGGCCGACAGGGCCCAGTAGGGCCCGACAGGGCCCGACAGGGAACAGTAGAAGCCAGTAGAGCCCGACAGAGCCCGACAGAGCCCGACAGAGCCCGACAGAGCCCGACAGAGCCCGACAGGGAACAGTAGAGCGCAGTAGAGCCCGACAGAGCCCGACAGAGCCCGACAGAGCCCGACAGGGCCCAGTTTAGCCCAGTAGAGCCCGACAGGGCCCGACAGAGCCCGACAGGGACCAGTAGAGCCCGACAGAGCCCGACAGAGCCCGACAGGGACCAGTAGAGCCCGACAGAGCCCGACAGAGCCCGACAGAGCCCGACAGAGCCCGACAGAGCCCGACAGAGCCCGACAACGCCCAGTAGCGCCCAGTAGAGCCCGACAGAGCCCGACAGGGCCCGACAGGGCCCAGTAGAGCCCGACAGAGCCCGACAGAGCCCAGTAGAGCCCGACAGAGCCCGACAGGGCCCGACAGGGCCCGACAGAGCCCGACAGAGCCCGACAGGGCCCGACAGGGCCCGACAGGGCCCAGTAGAGCCCGACAGAGCCCGACAGGGCCCGACAGGGCCCGACAGGGCCCGACAGGGCCCGACAGGGCCCGACAAAGCCCAGTAGAGGCCAGTAGAGCCCGACAGAGCCCGACAGAGCCCGACAGAGCCCGACAGGGCCCGACAGGGCCCGACAGGGCCCAGTAGAGCCCGACAGAGCCCGACAGAGCCCGACAGAGCCCGACAGAGCCCGACAGAGCCCAGTAGAGCCCGACAGAGCCCGACAGAGCCCGACAGAGCCCGACAGGGAACAGTAGAGCCCAGTAGAGCCCGACAGAGCCCGACAGAGCCCGACAGAGCCCGAAAGGGCCCGACAGGGAACAGTAGAGCCCAGTAGAGCCCGACAGAGCCCGACAGAGCCCGACAGAGCCCGACAGAGCCCGACAGAGCCCGACAGAGCCCGACAGGGCACAGTTTAGCCCAGTAGAGCCCAACAGGGCCCGACAGGGCCCAGTTTAGCCCAGTAGAGCCCGACAGGGCCCGACAGGGCCCGACAGGGACCAATAGAGCCCGACAGGGCCCGACAGAGCCCGACAGGGACCAGTAGAGCCCGACAGAGCCCGACAGAGCCCGACAGGGCCCAGTAGAGCCCGACAGAGCCCGACAGAGCCCGACAGAGCCCGACAGGGCCCAGTAGCGCCCAGTAGAGCCCGACAGAGCCCGACAGGGCGCAGTAGAGCCCAGTAGAGCCCGACAGAGCCCGACAGGGCCCGACAGGGCCCAGTAGAGCCCAGTAGAGCCCGACAGGGCCCGACAGGTCCCAGTAGAGCCCGACAGAACCCGACAGAGCCCGAAAGGGCCCTTCAGGGCCCGACAGAGCCCGACAGAGCCCGACAGAGCCCGACAGAGCCCGACAGAGCCCGACAGAGCCCGAAAGGGCCCAGTAGAGCCCGACAGGGCCCGACAGAGCCCGACAGAGCCCGACAGAGCCCGACAGATCCCAGTAGAGCCCAGTAGAGCCCAGTAGAGCCCGACAGAGCCCGACAGAGCCCGACAGAGCCCGACAGAGCCCGACAGAGCCCGACAGAGCCCGACAGAGCCCGACAGGGCCCGACAGGGCCCAGTAGAGCCCGACAGGGCCCGACAAAGCCCAGTAGAGCCCGACAGAGCCCGACAGAGCCCAGTAGAGCCCAGTAGAGCCCGACAGAGCCCAGTAGAGCCCAACAGAGCCCGACAGGGCCCAGTAGCGCCCAGTAGAGCCCGACAGAGCCCGACAGGGCCCAGTAGAGCCCGACAGAGCCCGACAGGGCCCAGTAGAGCCCAGTAGAGCCCGACAGAGCCCGACAGAGCCCGACAGAGCCCAGTAGAGCCCGACAGAGCCCAGTAGAGCCCGACAGAGCCCGACAGGGCCCGACAGGGAACGGTAGAGCCCGACAGGGCCCGACAGAGCCCGACAGGGCCCAGTAGAGCCCGACAGGGCCCGACAGGGCCCGACAGGGCCCAGTAGAGCCCGACAGAACCCGACAGAGCCCTACAGGGCCCGACAGGGGCCGACAGGGCCCGACAGGGCCCAGTAGAGCCCGACAGAGCCCGACAGGGCCCGACAGGGCCCGACAGGGAACAGTAGAGCCCAGTAGAGCCCGACAGAGCCCGACAGAGCTCGACAGAGCCCGACAGGGACCAGTAGAGCGCAGTAGAGCCCGACAGAGCCCGACAGAGCCCGACAGGGCCCGACAGGGCCCAGTTTAGCCCAGTAGAGCCCGACAGGGCCCGACAGGGCCCAGTTTAGCCCAGTAGAGCCCGACAGGGCCCGACAGAGCCCGACAGGGACCAGTAGAGCCCGACAGAGCCCGACAGAGCCCGACAGAGCCCGACAGAGCCCGACAGAGCCCGACAGAGCCCGACAGAGCCCGACAGAGCCCGACAGAGCCCGACAAGGCCCAGTAGCGCCCAGTAGAGCCCGACAGAGCCCGACAGGGCCCGACAGGGCCCAGTAGAGCCCGACAGAGCCCGACAGAGCCCAGTAGAGCCCGACAGAGCCCGACAGGGCCCGACAGGGCCCGACAGAGCCCGACAGAGCCCGACAGGGCCCGACAGGGCCCAGTAGGGCCCGACAGGGCCCGACAGGGCCCAGTAGGGCCCGACAGGGCCCGACAAGGCCCAGTAGAGACCAGTAGAGCCCGACAGAGCCCGGCAGAGCACGACAGGGCCCGACAGGGCCCGACAGGGCCCAGTAGAGCCCGACAGAGCCCGACAGAGCCCGACAGAGCCCGACAGAGCCCGACAGAGCCCGACAGAGCCCGACAGAGCCCGACAGGGCCCAGTAGAGCCCGACAGAGCCCGACAGAGCCCGACAGAGCCCGACAGAGCCCGACAGGGAACAGTAGAGCCCAGTAGAGCCCGACAGAGCCCGACAGAGCCCGACAGAGCCCGACAGAGCCCAAAAGGGCCCGAAAGGGCCCGACAGGGAACAGTAGAGCCCAGTAGAGCCCGACAGAGCCCGACAGAGCCCGACAGGGCCCGACAGGGCCCGACAGGGCCCGACAGGGACCAATAGAGCCCGACAGAGCCCGACAGAGCCCGACAGAGCCCGACAGAGCCCGACAGAGCCCGACAGGGACCAGTAGAGCCCGACAGAGCCCGACAGAGCCCGACAGAGCCCGACAGGGCCCGACAGGGCCCGACAGGGCCCAGTAGCGCCCAGTAGAGCCCGACAGAGCCCGACAGAGCCCGACAGAGCCCGACAGAGCCCAGTAGAGCCCGACAGAGCCCGACAGAGCCCGACAGAGCCCGACAGAGCCCGACAGGGCCCGACAGGGCCCGACAGGGCAGAGTAGAGCCCAGTAGAGCCCGACAGAGCCCGACAGAGCCCGACAGAGCCCGACAGAGCCCGACAGAGCCCGACAGAGCCCGACAGAGCCCGACAGGGACCGACAGGGACCGACAGGGACCGACAGGGCCCGACAGGGCCCGACAGAGCCCGACAGAGCCCGACAGGGCCCAGTAGAGCCCGACAGAGCCCGACAGAGCCCGACAGGGACCAGTAGAGCCCGACAGAGCCCAGTAGAGCCCGACAGGGCCCGACAGAGCCCGACAGAGCCCGACAGGGCCCGACAGGGCCCGACAGGGCCCGACAGGGAACAGTAGAGCCCAGTAGAGCCCGACAGGGCCCGACAGAGCCCGACAGGGCCCGTCAGGGCCCGACAGAGCCCGACAGGGAACAGTAGAGCCCAGTAGAGCCCGACAGAGCCCGACAGAGCCCGACAGGGCCCGACAGGGCCCGACAGGGACCAGTAGAGCCCGACAGAGCCCGACAGGGCCCAACAGGGCCCAGTAGCGCCCAGTAGCGCCCGACAGAGCCCGACAGAGCCCGACAGAGCCCGACAGGGCCCGACAGAGCCCGACAGGGCCCGACAGGGCCCGACAGGGCCCGACAGGGCCCGACAGAGCCCAGTAGAGCCCGACAGAGCCCGACAGAGCCCGACAGGGCACAGTAGAGCCCAGTAGAGCCCGACAGAGCCCGACAGAGCCTAGTGGAGCCCGACAGAGCCCGACAGAGCCCGACAGAGCCCGACAGGGCCCGACAGGGCCCAGTAGAGCCCGACAGGGCCCGACAGGGCCCAGTAGAGCCCGACAGAGCCCGACAGGGCCCGACAGGGCCCGACAGAGCGCAGTAGAGCCCGACAGAGCCCGACAGAGCCCGACAGAGCCCGACAGAGCCCGACAGAGCCCGACAGAGCCCGACAGAGCCCGACAGAGCCCGACAGGGCCCAGTAGAGCCCGACAGGGCCCAGTAGAGCCCGAGAGGGCCCAGTAGAGCCCGAGAGGGCCCAGTAGAGCCCGAGAGGGCCCAGTAGAGCCCGAGAGGGCCCGACAGAGCCCAGGAGAGCCCGACAGGGCCCGACAGAGCCCGACAGGGCCCGACAGGGCCCGACAGGGCCCGACAGAGCCCGACAGAGCCCGACAGGGCCCGACAGGGCCCAGTAGAGCCCGACAGAGCCCGACAGGGCCCGACAGGGCCCGACAGGGCCCGACAGGGAACAGTAGAGCCCAGTAGAGCCCGACAGAGCCCGACAGAGCCCGACAGAGCCCGACAGAGCCCGACAGGGCCCGAAAGGGCCCGACAGGGCCCGACAGGGCCCAGTTTAGCCCAGTAGAGCCCGACAGGGCCCGACAGGGCCCAGTTTAGCCCAGTAGAGCCCGACAGGGCCCGACAGGGCCCAGTAGAGCCCGACAGAGCCCGACAGAGCCCGACAGAGCCCGACAGAGCCCGACAGAGCCCGACAGAGCCCGACAGAGCCCGACAGAGCCCGACAGAGCCCAGTAGAGCCCGACAGGGCCCGACAGGGCCCGACAGGGCCCAGTAGAGCCCGACAGAGCCCGACAGGGCCCGACAGAGCCCGACAGAGCCCAGTAGAACCCAGTAGAGCCCGACACAGCCCGACAGAGCCCGACAGAGCCCAGTAGAGCCCGACAGAGCCCAGTACAGCCCGACAGAGCCCGACAGGGAACAGTAGAGCCCAGTAGAGCCCGACAGAGCACGACAGGGCCCGACAGGGCCCGACAGGGCCCGACAGGGCCCGACAGGGAACAGTAGAGCCCAGTAGAGCCCGACAGAGGCCGACAGAGCCCGACAGGTCCCAGTAGAGACCGACAGAACCCGACAGAGCCCGACAGAGCCCGTCAGGGCCCGACAGGGAACAGTAGAGCCCAGTAGAGCCCGACAAAGCCCGACAGAGCCCGACAGGGCCCAGTTTAGCCCAGTAGAGCCCGACAGGGCCCGACAGGGCCCAGTTTAGCCCAGTAGAGCCCGACAGAGCCCGACAGGGCCCGACAGGGCCCAGTAGAGCCCGACAGGGCCCAGTAGAGCCCGACAGGGCCCAGTAGAGCCCGACAGAGCCCAGTAGAGCCCGACAGAGCCCGACAGGGCCCGACAGAGCCCGACAGAGCCCAGTAGCGCCCAGTAGAGCCCGACAGAGCCCGACAGGGCCCGACAGGGCCCAGTAGAGCCCGACAGAGCCCGACAGGGCCCAGTAGAGCCCAGTAGAGCCCGACAGAGCCCGATAGAGCCCGACAGAGCCCGACAGAGCCCGACAGAGCCCGACAGAGCCCGACAGAGCCCGACAGAGCCCGACAGAGCCCAGTAGAGCCCAGTAGAGCCCAGTAGAGCCCAGTAGAGCCCAGTAGAGCCCGACAGAGCCCGACAGAGCCCGACAGAGCCCGACAGAGCCCGACAGAGCCCGACAGAGCCCGACAGGGAACAGTAGAGCCCAGTAGAGCCCGACAGAGCCCGACAGGGCCCGACAGGGCCCGACAGGGAACAGTAGAGCCCGACAGGGCCCAGTAGAGCCCGACAGCGCCCGACAGGGCCCGACAGGGAACAGTAGAGCCCAGTAGAGCCCGACAGAGCCCTACAGAGCCCGACAGGGCCCAGTAAAGCTCGACAGAACCCGACAGAGCCCGACAGGGCCCGACAGGGCCCAGTAGAGCCCGACAGAGCCCGACAGAGCCCGACAGAGCCCAGTAGAGCCCGACAGGGCCCGACAGGGCCCGACAGGGCCCAGTAGAGCCCGACAGGGCCCGACAGAGCCCGACAGGGACCAGTAGAGCCCGACAGAGCCCGACAGAGCCCGACAGAGCCCGACAGGGCCCGACAGGGCCCGACAGGGCCCGACAGGGCCCGACAGGGCCCGACAGGGCCCGACAGGGCCCAGTAGCGCCCAGTAGAGCCCGACAGAGCCCGACAGGGCCCGACAGGGCCCGACAGAGCCCGACAGGGCCCGACAGGGCAGAGTAGAGCCCAGTAGAGCCCGACAGAGCCCGACAGAGCCCGACAGGGACCGACAGGGACCGACAGGGACCGACAGGGACCGACAGGGACCGACAGGGACCGACAGGGCCCGACAGGGAACAGTAGAGCCCAGTAGAGCCCGACAGGGCCTGACAGGGCCCAGTTTAGCCCAGTAGAGCCCGACAGGGCCCAGTTTAGCCCAGTAGAGCCCGACAGGGCCCGACAGGGCCCGACAGGGCCCAGTAGAGCCCGACAGGGCCCGACAAAGCCCGACAGGGCCCAGTAGAGCCCGACAGAGCCCGACAGGGCCCGACAGGGAACAGTAGAGCCCAGTAGAGCCCGACAGAGCCCGACAGAGCCCGACAGGGACCGACAGGGACCGACAGGGACCGACAGGGCCCGAAAGGGCCCGACAGGGCCCGACAGGGCTCGACAGGGACCCGTAGAGCCCGACAGAGCCCGACAGAGCCCGACAGAGCCCGACAGAGCCCGACAGAGCCCAACAGAGCCCGACAGGGCCCGACAGGGCCCGACAGGGCCCGACAGGGCCCGACAGAGCCCAGTAGCGCCCAGTAGAGCCCGACAGAGCCCAGTAGAGCCCAGTAGAACCCGACAGAGCCCGACAGAGCCCGACAGAGCCTAGTGGAGCCCGACAGAGCCCGACAGGGCCCGACAGGGCCCGACAGGGCCCAGTAGAGCCCGACAGAGCCCGACAGGGCCCGACAGAGCCCGACAGGGCCCGACAGGGCCCGACAGAGCCCGACAGAGCCCGACAGGGCCCGACAGGGCCCGACAGGGCCCGACAGAGCGCAGTAGAGCCCGACAGAGCCCGACAGAGCCCGACAGGGCCCGACAGGGCCCGACAGGGCCCAGTAGAGCCCGACAGAGCCCGACAGGGCCCGACAGGGCCCAGTAGAGCCCGACAGGGCCCGACAAAGCCCAGTAGAGCCCGACAGAGCCCGACAGGGCCCGACAGGGCCCGACAGGGCCCGACAAAGCCCAGTAGAGCCCGACAGAGCCCGACAGAGCCCGACAGAGCCCGCCAGGGCCCAGTAGAGCCCGACAGAGCCCGACAGAGCCCGACAGAGCCCGACAGGGCCCGACAGGGCCCGACAGGGCCCGACAGGGCCCAGTAGAGCCCGACAGAGCCCGACAGAGCCCGACAGAGCCCGACAGAGCCCGACAGAGCCCGACAGGGCCCGACAGGGCCCGACAGGGCCCGTCAGGGCCCGTCAGGGAACAGTAGAGCCCAGTAGAGCCCGACAGAGCCCGACAGGGCCCGACAGGGCCCGACAGGGCCCGACAGGGCCCGACAGGGCCCAGTAGCGCCCAGTAGAGCCCGACAGGGCCCGACAGGGTCCAGTAGAGCCCGACAGAGCCGGACAGGGCCCGACAAGGCCCAGTAGAGCCCGACAGAGCCCGACAGAGCCCGACAGGGACCAGTAGAGCCCGACAGAGCCCGACAGAGCCCGACAGAGCCCGACAGGGCCCGACAGGGCCCGACAGGGCCCGACAGGGCCCGACAGGGCCCAGTAGAGCCCGACAGGGCCCGACAGGGTCCGACAGGGCCCAGTAGAGCCCGACAGGGCCCGACAGGGCCCAGTAGAGGCCAGTAGAGCCCGACAGAGCCCGACAGAGCCCGACAGAGCCCGACAGGGCCCGACAGGGCCCGACAGGGCCCAGTAGAGCCCGACAGAGCTAGACAGAGCCCGACAGGGCCCGACAGGGCCGGACAGGGCCCAGTAGAGCCCGACAGGGCCCAGTAGAGCCCGACAGAGCCCGACAGGGCCCGACAGGGCCCGACAGGGCCCAGTAGAGCCCGACAGAGCCCGACAGAGCCCGACAGAGCCCGACAGAGCCCGACAGAGCCCGACAGAGCCCCACAGAGCCCCACAGAGCCCCACAGAGCCCCACAGAGCCCCACAGAGCCCCACAGAGCCCCACAGGGCCTAGTAGAGTCCGACAGAGCCCGACAGGGCCCGACAGGGAACAGTAGAGCCCGACAGAGCCCGACAGAGCCCGACAGAGCCCCACAGAGCCCCACAGAGCCCCACAGAGCCCCACAGAGCCCCACAGAGCCCCACAGAGCCCGACAGGGCCCGACAGGGCCCGACAGGGCCCGACAGGGCCCGACAGGGCCCGACAGGGCCACACAGAGCCCGACAGGGCCCAGTAGAGTCCGACAGGGCCCGACAGGGAACAGTAGAGCCCGACAGGGCCCGACAGGGAACAGTAGAGCCCGACAGAGCCCGACAGAGCCCGACAGAGCCCGACAGAGCCCGACAGAGCCCGACAGAGCCCGACAGAGCCCGACAGGGCCCAGTTTAGCCCAGTAGAGCCCGACAGGGCCCAGTTTAGCCCAGTAGAGCCCGACAGGGCCCGACAGGGCCCGACAGGGCCCAGTAGAGCCCGACAGGGCCCGACAGAGCCCGACAGGGCCCAGTAGAGCCCGACAGAGCCCGACAGGGCCCGACAGGGAACAGTAGAGCCCAGTAGAGCCCGACAGAGCCCGACAGAGCCCGACAGAGCCCGACAGAGCCCGACAGGTCCGAGTAGAGCCCGACAGAGCCCGACAGAGCCCGTCAGGGCCCGACAGGGAACAGTAGAGCCCAGTAGAGCCCGACAGAGCCCGACAGGGCCCAGTTTAGCCCAGTAGAGCCCGAAAGGGCCCGACAGGGCCCAGTTTAGCCCAGCAGAGCCCGACAGGGCCCGACAGAGCCCAGTAGAGCCCGACAGAGCCCAGTAGAGCCCGACAGGGCCCGACAGAGCCCGACAGAGCCCGACAGAGCCCGACAGAGCCCGACAGGGCCCAGTTTAGCCCAGTAGAGCCCGACAGGGCCCAGTTTAGCCCAGTAGAGCCCGACAGGGCCCGACAGGGCCCAGTAGAGCCCGACAGGGCCCGACAGGGCCCGACAGGGCCCAGTAGAGCCCGACAGAGCCCGACAGGGCCCGACAGGGAACAGTAGAGCCCAGTAGAGCCCGACAGGGCCCGACAGAGCCCGACAGAGCCCGACAGGGCCCGACAGGTCCCAGTAGAGCCCGACAGAGCCCGACAGAGCCCGTCAGGGCCCGACAGGGAACAGTAGAGCCCAGCAGAGCCCGACAGGGCCCGACAGGGCCCAGTTTAGCCCAGCAGAGCCCGACAGGGCCAAGTAGCGCCCAGCAGGGCCCGACAGAGCCCGACAGAGCCCGACAGAGCCCGACAGAGCCCGACAGAGCCCGACAGAGCCCGACAGAGCCCGACAGAGCCCGACAGAGCCCGACAGAGCCCGACAGAGCCCGACAGAGCCCGACAGAGCCCGACAGAGCCCGACAGGGCCCGACAGGGCCCGACAGAGCCCGACAGGGCCCGACAGGGCCCGACAGGGCCCGACAGGGCCCGACAGGGCACGACAGAGCCCGACAGGGCCCAGTAGAGCCCGACAGAGACCGACAGGGCCCGACAGAGCCCGACAGGGCCCAGTAGAGCCCGACAGAGACCGACAGGGCCCGACAGAGCCCGACAGGGCCCGACAGAGCCCGACAGGGCCCAGTAGAGCCCGACAGAGCCCGACAGAGCCCGACAGGGCCCGACAGGGCCCGACAGGGCCCGACAGGGCCCGACACGGCCCGAAAGGGCCCGACAGAGCCCGACAGAGCCCAGTAGAGCCCGACAGAGGCCGACAGAGCCCGACAGAGCCCGACAGGGCCCAGTAGGGCCCAGTAGAGCCCGACAGAGCCCAGTAGAGCCCGACAGAGCCCGACAGGGCCCGACAGGGCCCAGTAGAGCCCGACAGAGCCCGAGAGAGCCCGACAGAGCCCGACAGAGCCCAGTAGAGCCCGACAGGGCCCGACAGAGCCCGACAGAGCCCGACAGGGCCCGACAGGGCCCGACAGAGCCCAGTACAGCCCGACAGAGCCCGACAGGGCCCAGTAGAGCCCAGTAGAGCCCGACAGAGCCCGACAGAGCCCGACAGAGCCCGACAGGGCCCGACAGGGCCCGACAGGGCCCAGTAGAGCCCGACAGAGCCCGACAGAGCCCAGTAGAGCCCAGTAGAGCCCGACAGAGCCCGACAGAGCCCGACAGAGCCCGACAGGGCCCGACAGGGCCCAGTAGAGCCCGACAGAGCCCGACAGGGCCCGACAGGGCCCGACAGGGCCCAGTAGAGCCCGACAGAGCCCGACAGAGCCCGACAGAGCCCGACAGAGCCCAGTAGAGCCCGACAGAGCCCATTAGAGCCCGACAGAGCCCGACAGGGCCCGACAGAGCCCGACAGGGCCCGACAGGGCCCAGTAGAGCCCGACAGAGCCCGACAGAGCCCGACAGAGCCCGACAGGGCCCGACAGGGCCCAGTAGAGCCCGATAGAGCCCGACAGAGCCCGACAGGGCCCGACAGGGCCCAGTAGAGCCCGACAGAGCCCGACAGAGCCCGACAGGGCCCGACAGAGCCCAGTAGAGCCCGACAGAGCCCGACAGAGCCCGACAGAGCCCGACAGATCCCGACAGAGCCCAGTAGAGCCCGACAGAGCCTGACAGAGCCCGACAGGGCTTGACAGGGCCCGACAGGGCCCAGTAGAGCCCGACAGAGCCCGACAGAGCCCGACAGAGCCCGACAGAGCCCAGTAGAGCCCGACAGAGCCCGACAGGGCCCGACAGGGCCCGACAGGGCCCGACAGAGCCCAGTAGAGCCCAGTAGAGCCCAGTAGAGCCCGACAGAGCCCGACAGAGCCCGACAGGGCCCGACAGAGCCCGACAGGGCCCGACAGGGCCCGACAGGGCCCAGTAGAGCCCGACAGAGCCCGACAGAGCCCGACAGGGCCCGACAGAGCCCGACAGGGCCCAGTAGAGCCCGACAGAGCCCGACAGAGCCCAGTAGAGCCCGACAGAGCCCGACAGAGCCCGACAGGGCCCGACAGAGCCCGACAGGGCCCGACAGGGCCCGACAGAGCCCAGTAGAGCCCGACAGAGCCCGACAGAGCCCGACAGAGTCCGACAGAGCCCGACAGAGCCCGACAGAGCCCGACAGAGCCCAGTAGAGCCCGACAGAGCCTGACAGAGCCCGACAGAGCCCGACAGGGCCCGACAGGGCCCAGTAGAGCCCGACAGAGCCCGACAGAGCCCGACAGGGCCCGACAGGGCCCGACAGAGCCCGACAGGGCCCAGTAGAGCCCGACAGAGCCCGACAGAGCCCGACAGAGCCCGACAGGGCCCGACAGGGCCCGACAGGGCCCGACAGGGCCCAGTAGAGCCCAGTAGAGCCCGACAGAGCCCGACAGAGCCCGACAGGGCCCGACAGGGCCCGACAGGGCCCGACAGAGCCCGACAGGGCCCGACAGAGCCCGACAGGGCCCGACAGAGCCCGACAGAGCCCGACAGAGCCCGACAGAGCCCGACAGAGCCCCACAGAGCCCCACAGAGCCCCACAGAGCCCGACAGGGCCCGACAGGGCCCGACAGGGCCGACAGAGCCCAGTAGAGCCCGACAGAGCCCAGTAGAGCCCGACAGAGCCCGACAGAACCCAGTAGAGCCCAGTAGAGCCCGACAGAGCCCGACAGAGCCCGACAGGGCCCGACAGGGCCCGACAGAGCCCGACAGAGCCCGACAGGGCCCGACAGGGCCCAGTAGAGCCCGACAGAGCCCGACAGAGCCCGACAGAGCCCGACAGGGCCCGACAGGGGCCCAGTAGAGCCCGACAGAGCCCGACAGAGCCCAGTAGAGCCCAGTAGAGCCCGACAGAGCCCGACAGAGCCCGACAGAGCCCGACAGAGCCCGACAGGGCCAGTAGAGCCCGACAGAGCCCGACAGGGCCCGACAGAGCCCGACAGGGCCCGACAGGGCCCAGTAGAGCCCGGACAGAGCCCGACAGAGCACGACAGAGCCCGACAGAGCCCGACAGAGCCCGACAGAGCCGACAGAGCCCGACAGGGCCCGACAGGGCCCAGTAGAGCCCGACAAGAGCCCGACAGAGCGCGACAGAACCCGACAGAGCCCGACAGAGCCCGACAGAGCCCAGTAGAGGCGGACAGAGCCCGACAGAGCCCGACAGGGCCCGACAGGGCCCGACAGAGCCCAGTAGAGCCCGACAGAGCCCGACAGAGCCCGACAGGGCCCGACAGGGCCCGACAGAGCCCAGTAGAGCCCAGTAGAGCCCGACACAGCCCGACAGAGCCCGACAGAGCCCGACAGAGCCCGACAGAGCCCGACAGGGCCCGACAAGGCCCAGTAGAGCCCGACAGAGACCGACAGGGCCCGACAGAACCCGACAGGGCCCGACAGAGCCCGACAGAGCCCGACAGGGCCCAGTAGAGCCCGACAGAGCCCGACAGGGCCCGACAGGGCCCGACAGAGCCCGACAGGGCCCGACAGGGCCCGACAGGGCCCGACAGAGCCCAGTAGAGCCCGACAGAGCCCGACAGAGCCCGACAGAGCCCGGACAGAGCCCGACAGAGCCCGACAGGGCCCAGTAGGGCCCAGTAGAGCCCGACAGAGCCCAGTAGAGCCCGACAGAGCCCGACAGAGCCCGACAGAGCCCGACAGGGCCCGACAGGGCCCGACAGAGCCCGACAGGGCCCGACAGAGCCCGACAGAGCCCGACAGGGCCCAGTAGAGCCCGACAGAGCCCGAGAGCCCGACAGAGCCCGACAGGGCCCAGTAGAGCCCGACAGGGCCCGACAGAGCCCGACAGAGCCCGACAGGGCCCGACAGAGCCCAGTACAGCCCGACAGAGCCCGACAGGGCCCGACAGGGCCCAGTAGAGCCCGACAGAGCCCGACAGAGCCCAGTAGAGCCCAGTAGAGCCCGACAGAGCCCGACAGGGCCCGACAGGGCCCGACAGGGCCCGACAGGGCCCGACAGGGCCCAGTAGAGCCCGACAGAGCCCGACAGAGCCCAGTAGAGCCCAGTAGAGCCTGACAGAGCCCGACAGAGCCCGACAGAGCCCGACAGGGCCCGACAGGGCCCAGTAGAGCCCGACAGAGCCCGACAGGGCCCGACAGGGCCCGACAGGGCCCAGTAGAGCCCGACAGAGCCCGACAGAGCCCGACAGAGCCCGACAGAGCCCGACAGAGCCCGACAGAGCGCAGTAGAGCCCAGTAGAGCCCGACAGAGCCCGACAGAGCCCGACAGAGCCCGACAGAGCCCGACAGAGCCCAGTAGAGCCCGACAGAGCCCGACAGAGCCCGACAGAGCCCGACAGAGCCCGACAGAGCCCGATAGAGCCCGACAGGGCCCGACAGGGCCCGACAGAGCCCGACAGAGCCCGACAGAGCCCGACAGAGCCCGACAGGGCCCAGTAGAGCCCGACAGAGCCCGACAGAGCCCGACAGGGCCCGACAGGGCCCGACAGGGCCCGACAGAGCCCGACAGAGCCCGACAGAGCCCGACAGAGCCCAGTAGAGCCCGACAGAGCCCGACAGAGCCCGACAGGGCTTGACAGGGCCCGACAGGGCCCAGTAGAGCCCGACAGAGCCCGACAGAGCCCGACAGAGCCCAGTAGAGCCCGACAGGGCCCGACAGGGCCCGACAGGGCCCGACAGGGCCCAGTAGAGCCCAGTAGAGCCCGACAGAGCCCGACAGAGCCCGACAGAGCCCGACAGAGCCCGACAGAGCCCGACAGAGCCCGACAGAGCCCGACAGGGCCCGACAGGGCCCGACAGGGCCCGACAGGGCCCAGTAGAGCCCGACAGAGCCCGACAGAGCCCGACAGGGCCCGACAGGGCCCAGTGTAGCCCGACAGAGCCCGACAGAGCCCGACAGAGCCCGACAGAGCCCAGTAGAGCCCGACAGAGCCCGACAGAGCCCGACAGAGCACGACAGGGCCCGACAGAGCCCGACAGAGCCCGACAGGGCCCGACAGAGCCCGACAGAGCCCAGTAGAGCCCGACAGAGCCCGACAGGGCCCGACAGGGCCCGACAGAGCCCGACAGGGCCCGACAGAGCCCGACAGAGCCCGACAGGGCCCAGTAGAGCCCGACAGAGCCCGACAGGGCCCGACAGAGCCCGACAGAGCCCGACAGAGCCCGACAGGGCCCGACAAGGCCCAGTAGAGCCCGACAGAGACCGACAGGGCCCGACAGAACCCGACAGGGCCCGACAGAGCCCGACAGAGCCCGACAGGGCCCAGTAGAGCCCGACAGAGCCCGACAGGGCCCGACAGGGACCGACAGGGCCCGACAGGGCCCGACAGGGCCCGACAGGGCCCGACAGGGCCCAGTAGAGCCCGACAGAGCCCGACAGAGCCCGACAGAGCCCGACAGAGCCCGACAGAGCCCGACAGGGCCCAGTAGGGCCCAGTAGAGCCCGACAGAGCCCAGTAGAGCCCGACAGAGCCCGACAGAGCCCGACAGAGCCCGACAGAGCCCGACAGAGCCCGACAGAGCCCGACAGGGCCCGACAGGGCCCGACAGGGCCCGACTGAGCCCGACAGGGCCCGACAGGGCCCAGTAGAGCCCGACAGAGCCCGAGAGAGCCCGACAGAGCCCGACAGGGCCCAGTAGAGCCCGACAGGGCCCGACAGAGCCCGACAGAGCCCGACAGGGCCCGACAGAGCCCAGTACAGCCCGACAGAGCCCGACAGGGCCCGACAGGGCCCAGTAGAGCCCGACAGAGCCCGACAGAGCCCAGTAGAGCCCGACAGAGCCCGACAGAGCCCGACAGAGCCCGACAGGGCCCGACAGGGCCCGACAGAGCACGACAGGGCCCGACAGGGCCCGACAGGGCTCGACAGGGCCCGACAGAGCCCGACAGGGCCCGACAGGGCCCAGTAGAGCCCGACAGAGCCCGACAGAGCCCAGTAGAGCCCAGTAGAGCCTGACAGAGCCCGACAGAGCCCGACAGAGCCCGACAGGGCCCGACAGGGCGCAGTAGAGCCCGACAGAGCCCGACAGGGCCCGACAGGGCCCGACAGGGCCCAGTAGAGCCCGACAGAGCCCGACAGAGCCCGACAGAGCCCGACAGGGCCCAGTAGAGCCCGACAGAGCCCGACAGAGCCCAGTAGAGCCCAGTAGAGCCCGACAGAGCCCGACAGAGCCCGACAGAGCCCAGTAGAGCCCGACAGAGCCCGACAGAGCCCGACAGAGCCCGATAGAGCCCGACAGAGCCCGACAGGGCCCGACAGGGCCCGACAGAGCCCGACAGAGCCCGACAGGGCCCAGTAGAGCCCGACAGAGCCCGACAGAGCCCGACAGGGCCCGACAGGGCCCGACAGAGCCCGACAGAGCCCGACAGAGCCCGACAGAGCCCGACAGAGCCCGACAGAGCCCAGTAGAGCCCGACAGAGCCCGACAGAGCCCGACAGAGCCCGACAGGGCTTGACAGGGCCCGACAGGGCCCAGTAGAGCCCGACAGAGCCCGACAGAGCCCGACAGAGCCCAGTAGAGCCCAACAGAGTCCGACAGGGCCCGACAGGGCCCAGTAGAGCCCAGTAGAGCCCAGTAGAGCCCGACAGAGCCCGACAGAGCCCGACAGGGCCCGACAGAGCCCGACAGAGCCCGACAGAGCCCGACAGGGCCCGACAGGGCCCGACAGGGCCCGACAGGGCCCAGTAGAGCCCGACAGAGCCCGACAGAGCCCGACAGGGCCCGACAGGGCCCGACAGGGCCCAGTGTAGCCCGACAGAGCCCGACAGAGCCCGACAGAGCCCAGTAGAGCCCGACAGAGCCCGACAGAGCCCGACAGAGCACGACAGGGCCCGACAGAGCCCGACAGAGCCCGACAGGGCCCGACAGAGCCCAGTAGAGCCCGACAGAGCCCGACAGGGCCCGACAGGGCCCGACAGAGCCCGACAGGGCCCGACAGGGCCCAGTAGAGCCCGACAGAGCCCGACAGAGCCCGACAGGGCCCGACAGGGCCCGACAGGGCCCGACAGAGCCCAGAAGAGCCCGACAGAGCCCGACAGAGCCCGACAGAGCCCGACAGAGCCCAGTAGAGCCCGACAGAGCCCGACAGAGCCCGACAGGGCTTGACAGGGCCCGACAGGGCCCAGTAGAGCCCGACAGAGCCCGACAGAGCCCGACAGAGCCCGACAGAGCCCGACAGAGCCCGACAGAGCCCGACAGAGCCCGACAGAGCCCGACAGGGCCCGACAGGGCCCGACAGGGCCCGACAGGGCCCAGTAGAGCCCAGTAGAGCCCGACAGAGCCCGACAGGGCCCGACAGGGCCCGACAGGGCCCGACAGAGCCCGACAGGGCTCGACTGAGCCCGACAGAGCCCGACAGGGCCCGACAGGGCCCGACAGGGCCCGACAGAGCCCGACAGGGCCCGACAGGGCCCAGTAGAGCCCGACAGAGCCCGACAGAGCCCGACAGAGCCCAGTAGAGCCCGACAGAGCCCGACAGGGCCCGACAGGGCCCGACAGGGCCCAGTAGAACCCGACAGATCCCGACAGGGCCCGACAGGGCCCAGTAGAGCCCGACAGAGCCCGACAGAGCCCAGTAGAGCCCGACAGAGCCCGACAGAGCCCGACAGAACCCGACAGAGCCCGACAGAGCCCATTAGAGGCGGACAGAGCCCGACAGAGCCCGACAGGGCCCGACAGGGCCCGACAGAGCCCAGTAGAGACCGACAGAGCCCGACAGAGCCCGAAAGGGCCCGACAGGGCCCGAGAGAGCCCGACAGGGCCCGACAGGGCCCAGTAGAGCCCGACAGAGCCCGACAGAGCCCGACAGAGCCCGACAGGGCCCGACAGGGCCCAGTAGAGCCCGACAGAGCCCGACAGAGCCCAGTAGAGCCCGACAGAGCCCGACAGAGCCCGACAGAGCCCGACAGAGCCCGACAGAGCCCGACAGAGCCCGACAGGGCCCAGTAGAGCCCGACAGAGCCCGACAGGGCCCGACAGGGCCCGACAGGGCCCAGTAGAGCCCGACAGAGCCCGACAGAGCCCGACAGAGCCCGACAGAGCCCAGTAGAGCCTAGTAGAGCCCGACAGAGCCCGACAGAGCCCGACAGAACCCGACAGAGCCCGACAGAGCCCAGTAGATGCGGACAGAGCCCGACAGAGTCCGACAGGGCCTGACAGGGCCCGACAGAGCCCAGTAGAGCCCGACAGAGCCCGACAGAGCCCGACAGAGCCCGACAGAGCCCGACAGGGCCCAGTAGAGCCCGACAGAGCCCGACAGAGCCCGACAGAGCCCGACAGAGCCCGACAGGGCCCGACAGGGCCCGACAGGGCCCGACAGGGTCCAGTAGAGCCCGACAGAGCCCGACAGAGCCCGACAGAGCCCGACAGAGCCCGACAGAACCCGACAGAGCCCAGTAGAGCCCGACAGAGCCGGACAGAGCCCGACAGAGCGCGACATGGCTTGACAGGGCCCGACAGGGCCCAGTAGAGCCCGACAGAGCCCGACAGAGCCCGACAGAGCCCGACAGAGCCCAGTAGAGCCCGACAGAGCCGGACAGAGCCCGACAGAGCGCGACATGGCTTGACAGGGCCCGACAGGGCCCAGTAGAGCCCGACAGAGCCCGACAGAGCCCAATAGAGCCCGAAAGAGCCCGACAGAGCCCGACAGAGCCCGACAGAGCCCGACAGAGCCCGACAGAGCCCGACAGAGCCCGACAGAGCCCGACAGAGCCCGACAGAGCCCGACAGGGCCGGACAGGGCCGGACAGAGCCCGACAGAGCCCAGTAGAGCCCAGTAGAGCCCGACAGAGCCCGACAGAGCCCGACAGGGCCCGACAGAGCCCGACAGAGCCCGACAGAGCCCGACAGAGCCAGACAGGGCCCGACAGAGCCCGACAGGGCCCGACAGGGCCCGACAGGGCCCAACAGGGCCCGACAGAGCCCAGTAGAGCCCGACAGAGCCCGACAGAGCCCGACAGGGCCCGACAGGGCCCGACAGAGCCCGACAGGGCCCGACAGGGCCCGACAGGGAACAGTAGAGCCCAGTAGAGCCCGACAGAGCCCGACAGAGCCCGACAGAGCCCGACAGAGCCCGACAGAGCCCGACAGAGCCCGACAGAGCCCGACAGAGCCCAGTAGAGCCCGACAGAGCCCGACAGAGCCCGACAGAGCCCGACAGGGCCCGACAGGGCCCGACAGAGCCCGTCAGGGCCCGACAGGGAACAGTAGAGACAAGTAGAGCCCGACAGAGCCCGACAGAGCCCGACAGAGCCCGACAGGGCCCGACAGGGCCCAGTAGAGCCCGACAGAGCCCGACAGAGCCCGACAGAGCCCGACAGAGCCCGACAGAGCCCAGTAGAGCCCAGTAGAGCCCGACAGAGCCCAGTAGAGCCCGACAGAGCCCGACAGAGCCCGACAGGGCCCAGTAGAGCCCGACAGAGCCCGACAGAGCCCGACAGAGCCCGACAGGGCCCGACAGGGCCCGACAGGGAACAGTAGAGCCCAGTAGAGCCCGACAGAGCCCGACAGAGCCCGACAGAGCCCGACAGGGCCCGACAGGGCCCGACAGGGCCCGACAGAGGCCGACAGAGCCCGACAGGGCCCGACAGAGCCCAGTAGAGCCCGACAGAGCCCGACAGGGCCCGACAGGGCCCGACAGAGCCCAGTAGAGCCCAGTAGAGCCCGACAGAGCCCGACAGGGCCTGACAGAGCCCGACAGAGCCCGACAGGGCCCGACAGGGCCCAGTAGAGCCCGACAGAGCCCGACAGAGCCCGACAGAGCCCGACAGGGCCCGACAGGGCCCAGTAGAGCCCGACAGAGCCCGACAGAGCCCAGTAGAGCCCAGTAGAGCCCGAGAGAGCCCGACAGAGCCCGACAGGGCCCGACAGGGCCCGACAGGGCCCAGTAGAGCCCGACAGAGCCCGACAGAGCCCAGTAGAGCCCAGTAGAGCCTGACAGAGCCCGACAGAGCCCGACAGAGCCCGACAGGGCCCGACAGGGCCCAGTAGAGCCCGACAGAGCCCGACAGGGCCCGACAGGGCCCGACAGGGCCCAGTAGAGCCCGACAGAGCCCGACAGAGCCCGACAGAGCCCGACAGAGCCCAGTAGAGCCCAGTAGAGCCCGACAGAGCCCGACAGAGCCCGACAGAGCCCGACAGAGCCCAGTAGAGCCCGACAGAGCCCGACAGAGCCCGACAGAGCCCGACAGAGCCCGATAGAGCCCGACAGGGCCCGACAGGGCCCGACAGAGCCCGACAGAGCCCGACAGAGCCCGACAGGGCCCAGTAGAGCCCGACAGAGCCCGACAGAGCCCGACAGGGCCCGACAGGGCCCGACAGGGCCCGACAGAGCCCGACAGAGCCCGACAGAGCCCGACAGAGCCCGACAGAGCCCAGTAGAGCCCGACAGAGCCCGACAGAGCCCGACAGGGCTTGACAGGGCCCGACAGGGCCCAGTAGAGCCCGACAGAGCCCGACAGAGCCCGACAGAGCCCAGTAGAGCCCAACAGAGCCCGACAGGGCCCGACAGGGCCCGACAGGGCCCAGTAGAGCCCAGTAGAGCCCAGTAGAGCCCGACAGAGCCCGACAGAGCCCGACAGAGCCCGACAGAGCCCGACAGAGCCCGACAGAGCCCGACAGAGCCCGACAGGGCCCGACAGGGCCCGACAGGGCCCGACAGAGCCCGACAGAGCCCGACAGGGCCCGACAGGGCCCGACAGGGCCCAGTGTAGCCCGACAGAGCCCGACAGAGCCCGACAGAGCCCGACAGAGCCCGACAGAGCCCAGTAGAGCCCGACAGAGCCCGACAGAGCCCGACAGAGCACGACAGGGCCCGACAGAGCCCGACAGAGCCCGACAGGGCCCGACAGAGCCCGACAGAGCCCAGTAGAGCCCGACAGAGCCCGACAGGGCCCGACAGGGCCCGACAGGGCCCGACAGAGCCCGACAGAGCCCGACAGGGCCCAGTAGAGCCCGACAGAGCCCGACAGGGCCCGACAGAGCCCGACAGAGCCCGACAGGGCCCGACAAGGCCCAGTAGAGCCCGACAGAGACCGACAGGGCCCGACAGAACCCGACAGGGCCCGACAGAGCCCGACAGAGCCCGACAGGGCCCAGTAGAGCCCGACAGAGCCCGACAGGGCCCGACAGGGCCCGACAGGGCCCGACAGGGCCCGACAGGGCCAGACAGGGCCCGACAGGGCCAGACAGGGCCCAGTAGAGCCCGACAGAGCCCGACAGAGCCCGACAGAGCCCGACAGAGCCCGACAGAGCCCGACAGAGCCCGACAGGGCCCAGTAGGGCCCAGTAGAGCCCGACAGAGCCCAGTAGAGCCCGACAGAGCCCGACAGAGCCCGACAGAGCCCGACAGAGCCCGACAGAGCCCGACAGGGCCCGACAGAGCCCGACAGAGCCCGACTGAGCCCGACAGGGCCCGACAGGGCCCAGTAGAGCCCGACAGAGCCCGAGAGAGCCCGACAGAGCCCGACAGGGCCCAGTAGAGCCCGACAGGGCCCGACAGAGCCCAGTACAGCCCGACAGAGCCCGACAGGGCCCGACAGAGCCCAGTACAGCCCGACAGAGCCCGACAGGGCCCGACAGGGCCCAGTAGAGCCCGACAGAGCCCGACAGAGCCCAGTAGAGCCCAGTAGAGCCCGACAGAGCCCGACAGAGCCCGACAGAGCCCGACAGGGCCCGACAGAGCCCGACAGGGCCCGACAGGGCCCGACAGGGCTCGACAGGGCCCGACAGAGCCCGACAGGGCCCGACAGGGCCCAGTAGAGCCCGACAGAGCCCGACAGAGCCCAGTAGAGCCCAGTAGAGCCTGACAGAGCCCGACAGAGCCCGACAGAGCCCGACAGGGCCCGACAGGGCCCAGTAGAGCCCGACAGAGCCCGACAGGGCCCGACAGGGCCCGACAGGGCCCAGTAGAGCCCGACAGAGCCCGACAGAGCCCGACAGAGCCCGACAGGGCCCAGTAGAGCCCGACAGAGCCCGACAGAGCCCAGTAGAGCCCAGTAGAGCCCGACAGAGCCCGACAGAGCCCGACAGAGCCCAGTAGAGCCCGACAGAGCCCGACAGAGCCCGACAGAGCCCGATAGAGCCCGACAGAGCCCGACAGGGCCCGACAGGGCCCGACAGAGCCCGACAGAGCCCGACAGGGCCCAGTAGAGCCCGACAGAGCCCGACAGAGCCCGACAGAGCCCGACAGAGCCCGACAGGGCCCGACAGAGCCCGACAGAGCCCGACAGAGCCCGACAGAGCCCAGTAGAGCCCGACAGAGCCCGACAGAGCCCGACAGAGCCCGACAGAGCCCGACAGGGCTTGACAGGGCCCGACAGGGCCCAGTAGAGCCCGACAGAGCCCGACAGAGCCCGACAGAGCCCAGTAGAGCCCAACAGAGCCCGACAGGGCCCGACAGGGCCCAGTAGAGCCCAGTAGAGCCCAGTAGAGCCCGACAGAGCCCGACAGAGCCCGACAGGGCCCGACAGAGCCCGACAGAGCCCGACAGAGCCCGACAGGGCCCGACAGGGCCCGACAGGGCCCGACAGGGCCCAGTAGAGCCCGACAGAGCCCGACAGAGCCCGACAGGGCCCGACAGGGCCCGACAGGGCCCGACAGGGCCCAGTGTATCCCGACAGAGCCCGACAGAGCCCGACAGAGCCCGACAGAGCCCGACAGAGCACGACAGGGCCCGACAGAGCCCGACAGAGCCCGACAGGGCCCGACAGAGCCCAGTAGAGCCCGACAGAGCCCGACAGGGCCCGACAGGGCCCGACAGGGCCCGACAGGGCCCGACAGGGCCCAGTAGAGCCCGACAGAGCCCGACAGAGCCCGACAGGGCCCGACAGGGCCCGACAGGGCCCGACAGAGCCCAGAAGAGCCCGACAGAGCCCGACAGAGCCCGACAGAGCCCGACAGAGCCCGACAGAGCCCAGTAGAGCCCGACAGAGCCCGACAGAGCCCGACAGGGCTTGACAGGGCCCGACAGGGCCCAGTAGAGCCCGACAGAGCCCGACAGAGCCCGACAGAGCCCGACAGAGCCCGACAGAGCCCGACAGAGCCCGACAGAGCCCAGTAGAGCCCGACAGAGCCCGACAGAGCCCGACAGAGCCCGACAGAGCCCGACAGGGCCCGACAGGGCCCGACAGGGCCCGACAGGGCCCAGTAGAGCCCAGTAGAGCCCGACAGAGCCCGACAGGGCCCGACAGGGCCCGACAGGGCCCGACAGGGCCCGACAGGGCTCGACTGAGCCCGACAGAGCCCGACAGGGCCCGACAGGGCCCGACAGGGCCCGACAGGGCCCGACAGAGCCCGACAGGGCCCGACAGGGCCCAGTAGAGCCCGACAGAGCCCGACAGAGCCCGACAGAGCCCAGTAGAGCCCGACAGAGCCCGACAGGGCCCGACAGGGCCCGACAGGGCCCAGTAGAACCCGACAGATCCCGACAGGGCCCGACAGGGCCCAGTAGAGCCCGACAGAGCCCGACAGAGCCCAGTAGAGCCCGACAGAGCCCGACAGAGCCCGACAGGGCCCGACAGAGCCCGACAGAGCCCGACAGGGCCCGACAGGGCCCGAGAGAGCCCGACAGGGCCCGACAGGGCCCAGTAGAGCCCGACAGAGCCCGACAGGGCCCGACAGAGCCCGACAGAGCCCGACAGGGCCCGACAGAGCCCAGTAGAGCCCGACAGAGCCCAGTAGAGCCCGACAGAGCCCGACAGAGCCCGACAGAGCCCGACAGAGCCCGACAGGGCCCAGTAGAGCCCGACAGAGCCCGACAGGGCCCGACAGGGCCCGACAGGGCCCGACAGGGCCCAGTAGAGCCCGACAGAGCCCGACAGAGCCCGACAGAGCCCGACAGAGCCCAGTAGAGCCCAGTAGAGCCCGACAGAGCCCGACAGAGCCCGACAGAGCCCGACAGAGCCCGACAGAGCCCATTAGAGGCGGACAGAGCCCGACAGAGCCCGACAGGGCCCGACAGGGCCCGACAGGGCCCAGTAGAGACCGACAGTGCCCGACAGAGCCCGACAGAGCCCGAAAGGGCCCGACAGGGCCCGAGAGAGCCCGACAGGGCCCGACAGGGCCCAGTAGAGCCCGACAGAGCCCGACAGAGCCCGACAGAGCCCGACAGGGCCCGACAGGGCCCAGTAGAGCCCGACAGAGCCCGACAGAGCCCAGTAGAGCCCAGTAGAGCCCGACAGAGCCCGACAGAGCCCGACAGAGCCCGACAGAGCCCGACAGAGCCCGACAGAGCCCGACAGAGCCCGACAGAGCCCGACAGGGCCCAGTAGAGCCCGACAGAGCCCGACAGGGCCCGACAGGGCCCGACAGGGCCCAGTAGAGCCCGACAGAGCCCGACAGAGCCCGACAGAGCCCGACAGAGCCCGACAGAGCCCGACAGAGCCCGACAGAGCCCGACAGAGCCCAGTAGAGCCCAGTAGAGCCCGACAGAGCCCGACAGAGCCCGACAGAGCCCGACAGAGCCCGACAGAGCCCGACAGAGCCCAGTAGATGCGGACAGAGCCCGACAGAGTCCGACAGGGCCTGACAGGGCCCGACAGAGCCCAGTAGAGCCCGACAGAGCCCGACAGAGCCCGACAGGGCCCAGTAGAGCCCGACAGAGCCCGACAGAGCCCGACAGAGCCCGACAGAGCCCGACAGGGCCCGACAGGGCCCGACAGGGTCCAGTAGAGCCCGACAGAGCCCGACAGAGCCCGACAGAGCCCGACAGAACCCGACAGAGCCCAGTAGAGCCCGACAGAGCCGGACAGAGCCCGACAGAGCGCGACATGGCTTGACAGGGCCCGACAGGGCCCAGTAGAGCCCGACAGAGCCCGACAGAGCCCGACAGAGCCCGACAGAGCCCAGTAGAGCCCGACAGAGCCGGACAGAGCCCGACAGAGCGCGACATGGCTTGACAGGGCCCGACAGGGCCCAGTAGAGCCCGACAGAGCCCGACAGAGCCCAATAGAGCCCGAAAGAGCCCGACAGAGCCCGACAGAGCCCGACAGAGCCCGACAGAGCCCGACAGAGCCCGACAGAGCCCGACAGAGCCCGACAGAGCCCGACAGAGCCCGACAGAGCCCGACAGAGCCCGACAGAGCCCGACAGAGCCCGACAGAGCCCGACAGAGCCCGACAGAGCCCGACAGAGCCCGACAGGGCCCGACAGAGCCCGACAGGGCCCGACAGAGCCCAGTAGAGCCCAGTAGAGCCCAGTAGAGCCCGACAGAGCCCGACAGAGCCCGACAGAGCCCGACAGAGCCCGACAGGGCCCGACAGAGCCCGACAGAGCCCGACAGAGCCAGACAGGGCCCGACAGAGCCCGACAGGGCCCGACAGGGCCCGACAGGGCCCAACAGGGCCCGACAGAGCCCAGTAGAGCCCGACAGAGCCCGACAGAGCCCGACAGGGCCCGACAGGGCCCGACAGAGCCCGACAGGGCCCGACAGGGAACAGTAGAGCCCAGTAGAGCCCGACAGAGCCCGACAGAGCCCGACAGAGCCCGACAGAGCCCGACAGAGCCCGACAGAGCCCAGTAGAGCCCGACAGAGCCCGACAGAGCCCGACAGAGCCCGACAGGGCCCGACAGGGCCCGACAGGGCCCGTCAGGGCCCGACAGGGAACAGTAGAGACAAGTAGAGCCCGACAGAGCCCGACAGAGCCCGACAGAGCCGGACAGGGCCCGACAGGGCCCAGTAGAGCCCGACAGAGCCCGACAGAGCCCGACAGAGCCCGACAGAGCCCGACAGAGCCCGACAGAGCCCAGTAGAGCCCAGTAGAGCCCGACAGAGCCCAGTAGAGCCCGACAGAGCCCGACAGAGCCCGACAGGGCCCAGTAGAGCCCGACAGAGCCCGACAGAGCCCGACAGAGCCCGACAGAGCCCGACAGGGCCCGACAGGGAACAGTAGAGCCCAGTAGAGCCCGACAGAGCCCGACAGAGCCCGACAGGGCCCGACAGGGCCCGACAGAGGCCGACAGAGCCCGACAGGGCCCGACAGAGCCCAGTAGAGCCCGACAGAGCCCGACAGGGCCCGACAGGGCCCGACAGAGCCCAGTAGAGCCCAGTAGAGCCCGACAGAGCCCGACAGGGCCTGACAGAGCCCGACAGAGCCCGACAGGGCCCGACAGGGCCCAGTAGAGCCCGACAGAGCCCGACAGAGCCCGACAGAGCCCGACAGGGCCCGACAGGGCCCAGTAGAGCCCGACAGAGCCCGACAGAGCCCAGTAGAGCCCAGTAGAGCCCGAGAGAGCCCGACAGAGCCCGACAGGGCCCGACAGGGCCCGACAGGGCCCAGTAGAGCCCGACAGAGCCCGACAGGGCCCGACAGGGCCCAATACAGCCCGACAGAGCCCGACAGAGCCCGACAGAGCCCGACAGAGCCCAGTAGAACCCGACACAGCCCGACAGAGCCCAGTAGAGCCCAGTAGAGCCCGACAGAGCCCGACAGAGCCCGACAGAGCCCGACAGAGCCCGACAGAGCCCGACAGAGCCCGACAGAGCCCGACAGGGCCCGACAGGGCCCAGCAGAGCCCGACAGAGCCCGACAGAGCCCGACAGAGCCCGACAGAGCCCGACAGGGCCCGATAGGGCCCGACAGAGCCCGACAGAGCCCGACAGAGCCCGACAGGGCCCAGTAGAGACCGACAGAGCCCGACAGAGCCCGACAGAGCCCGACAGAGCCCGACAGAGCCCGACAGAGCCCGACAGGGCCCGACAGGGCCCGACAGGGCCCGACAGGGCCCGACAGGGCCCAGTAGAGCCCAGTAGAGCCCAGTAGAGCCCGACAGAGCCCGACAGGGCCCGACAGGGCCCGACAGGGCCCGACAGGGAACAGTAGAGCCCAGTAGAGCCCAGTAGAGCCCGACAGAGCCCGACAGAGCCCGACAGAGCCCAGTAGAGCCCGACAGAGCCCGACAGAGCCCGACAGGGCCCGACAGGGCCCGACAGGGCCCGACAGGGCCCAGTAGAGCCCAGTAGAGCCCGACAGAGCCCGACAGGGCCCGACAGAGCCCGACAGGGCCCGACAGGGCCCGACAGGGCCCGACAGAGCCCGACAGGGAACAGTAGAGACAAGTAGAGCCCGACAGAGCCCGACAGAGCCCGACAGAGCCCGACAGAGCCCGACAGGGCCCGACAGGGACCGACAGGGACCGACAGGGACCGACAGGGACCGACAGGGACCGACAGAGCCCGACAGAGCCCGACAGAGCCCAGTAGAGCCCAGTAGAGCCCGACAGGGCCCGACAGGGCCCGACAGGGCCCGACAGAGCCCGACAGAGCCCGACAGGGAACAGTAGAGCCCAGTAGAGCCCGACAGAGCCCGACAGAGCCCGACAGAGCCCAGTAGAGCCCGACAGAGCCCGACAGAGCCCGACAGAGCCCGACAGGGCCCGACAGGGCCCGACAGGGCCCGACAGGGCCCGACAGAGCCCGACAGGGCCCGACAGAGCCCAGTAGAGCCCGACAGAGCCCGACAGGGCCCGACAGGGCCCGACAGGGCCCGACAGAGCCCGACAGGGCCCGACAGAGCCCGACAGAGCCCGACAGAGCCCGACAGAGCCCGACAGAGCCCGACAGGGCCCAGTAGAGCCCGACAGAGCCCAGTAGAGCCCGACAGAGCCCGACAGAGCCCGACAGGGCCCGACAGGGCCCGACAGGGCCCGACAGGGCCCAGTAGAGCCCAGTAGAGCCCGACAGAGCCCGACAGAGCCCGACAGAGCCCGACAGAGCCCGACAGGGCCCGACAGGGCCCGACAGGGCCCGACAGAGCCCGACAGGGCCCGACAGGGCCCGACAGGGCCCGACAGGGCCCGACAGAGCCCGACAGGGCCCAGTAGAGCCCGACAGAGCCCGACAGAGCCCAGTAGAGCCCGACAGAGCCCGACAGAGCCCGACAGGGCCCGACAGAGCCCGACAGGGCCCGACAGGGCCCGACAGGGCCCAGTAGAGCCCGACAGAGCCCGACAGGGCCCGACAGGGCCCAGTAGAGCCCGACAGAGCCCTGTAGAGCCCAGTAGAGCCCGACAGAGCCCGACAGAGCCCGACAGGGCCCGACAGGGCCCGACAGGGCCCGACAGGGCCCGAGAGAGCCCGACAGGGCCCGACAGGGCCCAGTAGAGCCCGACAGAGCCCGACAGAGCCCGACAGAGCCCGACAGAGCCCGACAGAGCCCGACAGAGCCCGACAGAGCGCGAGAGGGCCCAGTAGAGCCCGACAGAGCCCGACAGAGCCCAGTAGAGCCCAGTAGAGCCCGACAGAGCCCGACAGAGCCCGACAGAGCCCGACAGAGCCCGACAGAGCCCGACAGAGCCCGACAGGGCCCAGTAGAGCCCGACAGAGCCCGACAGAGCCCGACAGAGCCCGACAGAGCCCGACAGAGCCCGACAGGGCCCAGTAGAGCCCGACAGAGCCCGACAGAGCCCAGTAGAGCCCGACAGAGCCCGACAGAACCCGACAGAGCCCGACAGAGCCCAGTAGATCCCAGTAGAGCCCGACAGAGCCCGACAGAGCCCGACAGAGCCCAGTTTAGCCCAGTAGAGCCCGACAGAGCCCGACAGGGCCCGACAGGGCCCGACAGGGCCCGACAGGGCCCGACAGGGCCCAGTAGAGCCCGACAGAGCCCGACAGAGCCCGACAGGGCCCGACAGGGCCCAGTAGAGCCCGACAGAGCCCGACAGAGCCCGACAGAGCACGACAGGGCCCAACAGGGCCCAGTAGAGCCCGACAGAGCCCGACAGAGCCCGACAGGGCCCGACAGAGGCCGACAGGGCCCGACAGAGGCCGACAGGGCCCGACAGAGGCCGACAGAACCCGACAGAGCCCGACAGGGCCCAGTAGAGCCCGACAGAGCCCGACAGAGCCCGACAGAGCCCAGTAGAGCCCGACAGAGCCCAGTAGAGCCCGAGAGAGCCCGACAGAGCCCGACAGGGCCCAGTAGCGCCCCGTAGAGCCCGACAGAGCCCGACAGGGCCCAGTAGAGCCCAGTAGAGCCCGACAGAGCCCGACAGAGCCCGACAGAGCCCGACAGAGCCCGACAGGGCCCAGTAGAGCCCGACAGAGCCCGACAGGGCCCGACAGGGCCCAGTAGAGCCCGACAGAGGCCGACAGAGCCCAGTAGAGCCCGACAGAGCCCGACAGAGCCCTACAGAGCCCAGTAGAGCCCGACAGAACCCAGTAGAGCCCGACAGAGCCCAACAGAGCCCGACAGAGCCCGACAGGGCCCAGTAGCGCCCAGTAGAGCCCGACAGAGCCCGACAGGGCCCAGTAGAGCCCAGTAGAGCCCGACAGAGCCCGACAGAGCCCGACAGAGCCCGACAGAGCCCGACAGAGCCTGACAGGGCCCGACAGGGCCCGACAGGGCCCAGTAGAGCCCGACAGGGCCCGACAGGGCCCGACAGGGCCCGACAGGGCCCAGTAGAGCGCGACAGAGCCCGACAGGGCCCAGTAGAGCCCGACAGGGCACGACAAAGCCCAGTAGAGGCCAGTAGAGCCCGACAGAGCCCGACAGAACCCGACAGAGCCCGACAGAGCCCGACAGAGCCCGACAGAGCCCGACAGAGCCCGACAGAGCCCGACAGAGCCCGACAGAGCCCGACAGAGCCCGACAGAGCCCGACAGAGCCCGACAGAGCCCAGTAGAGCCCGACAGAGCCCAGTAGAGCCCGACAGAGCCCGACAGAGCCCGACAGGGCCCGACAGAGCCCGACAGGGCCCGACAGGGCCCAGTAGAGCCCGACAGAGCCCAGTAGAGCCCGACAGGGCCCAGTAGAGCCCGACAGAGCCCGACAGAGCCCGACAGGGCCCCACAGGGCCCGACAGGGCCCAGTAGAGCCCAGTAGAGCCCGACAGAGCCCAGTAGAGCCCGACAGAGCCCGACAGAGCCCGACAGAGCCCGACAGGGCCCGACAGGGCCCAGTAGAGCCCGACAGAGCCTGACAGGGCCCGACAGGGCCCGACAGGGAACAGTAGAGCCCAGTAGAGCCCGACAGAGCCCGACAGAGCCCGACAGAGCCCGACAGAGCCCGACAGAGCCCGACAGAGCCCGACAGAGCCCGACAGCGAACAGTAGAGCCCAGTAGAGCCCGACAGAGCCCGACAGGGCCCGACAGGGCCCGACAGGGCCCAGTTTAGCCCAGTAGAGCCCGACAGGGCCCGACAGGGCCCAGTTTAGCCCAGTAGAGCCCGACAGGGCCCGACAGAGCCCGACAGGGACCAGTAGAGCCCGACAGAGCCCGACAGGGCCCGACAGGGCCCAGTAGAGCCCGACAGAGCCCGACAGGGCCCGACAGGGCCCAGTAGAGCCCGACAGAGCCCGACAGAGCGCAGTAGAGCCCGACAGAGCCCGACAGAGCCCGACAGGGCCCGACAGGGCCCGACAGGGCCCAGTAGAGCCCGACAGAGCCCGACAGGGCCCAGTAGAGCCCGACAGGGCCCGACAAAGCCCAGTAGAGGCCAGTAGAGCCCGACAGAGCCCGACAGAGCCCGACAGGGCCCGACAGGGCCCGACAGGGCCCGACAGGGCCCGACAGGGCCCGACAGGGCCCGACAGGGCCCGACAGGGACCGACAGGGACCGACAGGGACCGACAGGGACCGACAGGGAACAGTAGAGCCCGACAGAGCCCGACAGAGCCCGACAGAGCCCGACAGAGCCCGACAGAGCCCGACAGGGAACAGTAGAGCCCAGTAGAGCCCGACAGAGCCCGACAGAGCCCGACAGAGCCCGACAGGGCCCAGTTTAGCCCAGTAGAGCCCGACAGGGCCCGACAGGGCCCAGTTTAGCCCAGTAGAGCCCGACAGGGCCCGACAGGGACCAATAGAGCCCGACAGAGCCCGACAGGGACCAGTAGAGCCCGACAGAGCCCGGTAGAGCCCAGTAGAGCCCGACAGAGCCCGACAGAGCCCGACAGAGCCCGACAGAGCCCGACAGGGCCCAGTAGCGCCCAGTAGAGCCCGACAGAGCCCGACAGGGCGCAGTAGAGCCCAGTAGAGCCCGACAGAGCCCGACAGAGCCCGACAGGGCCCGACAGGGCCCGACAGGGCCCAGTAGAGCCCGACAGAGCCCGACAGAGCCCGACAGAGCCCGACAGAGCCCGACAGAGCCCGACAGGGCCCGACAGGGCCCAGTAGAGCCCGACAGAGCCCGACAGGTCCCAGTAGAGCCCAGTAGAGCCCGACAGAGCCCGACAGAGCCCGACAGAGCCCGACAGAGCCCGACAGAGCCCGACAGGGCCCGACAGGGCCCGACAGGGCCCGACAGGGAACAGTAGAGCCCGACAGGGCCCGACAGAGCCCGACAGGGCCCAGTAGAGCCCGACAGTTCCCGACAGGGCCCGACAGGGAACAGTAGAGCCCAGTAGAGCCCGACAGAGCCCTACAGAGCCCGACAGGGCCCGACAGGTCCCAGTAGAGCCCGACAGAACCCGACAGGGGCCGACAGGGCCCGACAGGGCCCAGTAGAGCCCGACAGAGCCCGACATGGCCCGACAGGGCCCGACAGGGAACAGTAGAGCCCAGTAGATCCCGACAGAGCCCGACAGAGCCCGACAGAGCCCGAAAGAGCCCGACAGAGCTCGACAGAGCCCGACAGGGAACAGTAGAGCGCAGTAGAGCCCGACAGAGCCCGACAGGGCCCGACAGGGCCCAGTTTAGCCCAGTAGAGCCCGACAGGGCCCAGTTTAGCCCAGTAGAGCCCGACAGGGCCCGACAGAGCCCGACAGGGACCAGTAGAGCCCGACAGAGCCCGACAGGGACCAGTAGAGCCCGACAGAGCCCGACAGAGCCCGACAGAGCCCGACAGAGCCCGACAGAGCCCGACAGAGCCCGACAGAGCCCGACAGAGCCCGACAGAGCCCGACAAGGCCCAGTAGCGCCCGACAGAGCCCGACAGGGCCCGACAGGGCCCAGTAGAGCCCGACAGAGCCCGACAGAGCCCAGTAGAGCCCGACAGGGCCCGACAGGGCCCGACAGAGCCCGACAGAGCCCGACAGAGCCCGACAGGGCCCGACAGGGCCCAGTAGAGCCCGACAGAGCCCGACAGGGCCTGACAGGGCCCGACAGGGAACAGTAGAGCCCGATAGGGCCCGACAGAGCCCGACAGGGCCCGACAGAGCCCGACAGAGCCCGACAGGGCCCGACAGGGCCCGACAGGGTCCGACAGGGAACAGTAGAGCCCAGTTGTGCCCGACAGAGCCCGACAGAGCCCTACAGAGCCCGACAGGGCCCGACAGGTCCCAGTAGAGCCTGACAGAGCCCGACAGAGCCCGACAGGGCCCGACAGGGCCCGACAGGGGCCGACAGGGGCCGACAGGGGCCGACAGGGGCCTACAGGGCCCAGTAGAGCCCGACAGAGCCCGACAGGGCCCGACAGGGCCCAGTAGAGCCCGACAGAGGCCGACAGAGCCCAGTAGAGCCCGACAGAGCCCTACAGAGCCCAGTAGAGCCCGACAGAGCCCAGTAGAGCCCGACAGAGCCCGACAGAGCCCGACAGAGCCCAACAGGGCCCAGTAGCGCCCAGTAGAGCCCGACAGAGCCCGACAGGGCCCAGTAGAGCCCAGTAGAGCCCGACAGAGCCCGACAGAGCCCGACAGAGCCCGACAGAGCCCGACAGAGCCCGACAGAGCCCGACAGAGCCCGACAGAGCCCGACAGAGCCCGACAGGGCCCGACAGGGCCCAGTAGAGCCCGACAGAGCCCGACAGAGCCCGACAGAGCCCGACAGAGCCCGACAGAGCCCGACAGAGCCCGACAGAGCCCGACAGAGCCCGACAGAGCCCGACAGAGCCCGACAGAGCCCGACAGGGCCCAGTAGAGCCCGACAGGGCACGACAAAGCCCAGTAGAGCCCGACAGAGCCCGACAGAGCCCGACAGAGCCCGACAGAGCCCGACAGGGCCCAGTAGAGCCCGACAGAGCCCGACAGGGCCCGACAGGGCCCGACAGGGCCCAGTAGAGCCCAGTAGAGCCCGACAGAGCCCAGTAGAGCCCGACAGAGCCCGACAGAGCCCGACAGGGCCCAGTAGAGCCCGACAGAGCCCGACAGGGCCCGACAGGGCCCGACAGGGAACAGTAGAGCCCAGTAGAGCCCAGTAGAGCCCGACAGAGCCCGACAGAGCCCGACAGAGCCCGACAGAGCCCGACAGAGCCCGACAGAGCCCGACAGAGCCCGACAGAGCCCGACAGAGCCCGACAGAGCCCGACAGAGCTCGACAGCGAACAGTAGAGCCCAGTAGAGCCCGACAGAGCCCGACAGGGCCCGACAGGGCCCGACAGGGCCCAGTTTAGCCCAGTAGAGCCCGACAGGGCCCGACAGAGCGCAGTAGAGCCCGACAGAGCCCGACAGGGCCCAACAGGGCCCGACAGGGCCCGACAGAGCCCAGTAGAGCCCGACAGAGCCCGACAGGGCCCGACAGGGCCCAGTAGAGCCCGACAGGGCCCGACAAAGCCCAGTAGAGGCCAGTAGAGCCCGACAGAGCCCGACAGAGCCCGACAGAGCCCGACAGAGCCCGACAGGGCCCGACAGAGCCCGACAGAGCCCGACAGAGCCCGACAGGGCCCGACAGGGCCCGACAGGGCCCGACAGGGCCCGACAGGGCCCGACAGAGCCCGACAGGGACCGACAGGGACCGACAGGGACCGACAGGGACCGACAGGGACCGACAGGGACCGACAGGGACCGACAGGGAACAGTAGAGCCCAGTAGAGCCCGACAGAGCCCGACAGAGCCCGACAGAGCCCGACAGAGCCCGACAGAGCCCGACAGAGCCCGACAGAGCCCGACAGAGCCCGACAGGGAACAGTAGAGCCCAGTAGAGCCCGACAGAGCCCGACAGGGCCCAGTTTAGCCCAGTAGAGCCCGACAGGGCCCGACAAGGCCCAGTTTAGCCCAGTAGAGCCCGACAGGGCCCGACAGGGACCAATAGAGCCCGACAGAGCCCGACACGGACCAGTAGAGCCCGACAGAGCCCAGTAGAGCCCAGTAGAGCCCGACAGAGCCCGACAGAGCCCGACAGAGCCCGACAGAGCCCGACAGAGCCCGACAGAGCCCGACAGAGCCCGACAGGGCGCAGTAGAGCCCAGTAGAGCCCGACAGAGCCCGACAGAGCCCGACAGGGCCCAGTAGAGCCCGACAGAGCCCGACAGAGCCCGACAGAGCCCGACAGGGCCCGACAGGGCCCGACAGGGCCCGACAGGGCCCGACAGGGCCCGACAGGGCCCGACAAAGCCCAGTAGAGCCCGACAGAGCCCGACAGGGCCCAGTAGAGCCCGACAGAGCCCGACAGGGCCCAGTAGAGCCCAGTAGAGCCCGACAGAGCCCGACAGAGCCCGACAGAGCCCGACAGAGCCCGACAGAGCCCGACAGAGCCCGACAGAGCCCGACAGAGCCCGACAGAGCCCGACAGAGCCCGACAGAGCCCGACAGAGCCCGACAGGGCGCAGTAGAGCCCAGTAGAGCCCGACAGAGCCCGACAGAGCCCGACAGAGCCCGACAGAGCCCGACAGAGCCCGACAGAGCCCGACAGGGCCCAGTAGAGCCCGACAGAGCCCGACAGAGCCCGACAGAGCCCGACAGGGCCCGACAGGGCCCGACAGGGCCCAGTAGAGCCCGACAGGGCCCGACAGGGAACAGTAGAGCCCAGTAGAGCCCGACAGAGCCCGACAGAGCCCGACAGAGCCCGACAGAGCCCGACAGAGCCCGACAGAGCCCGACAGAGCCCGACAGAGCCCGACAGAGCCCGACAGAGCTCGACAGCGAACAGTAGAGCCCAGTAGAGCCCGACAGAGCCCGACAGGGCCCGACAGGGCCCGACAGGGCCCAGTTTAGCCCAGTAGAGCCCGACAGGGCCCGACAGAGCGCAGTAGAGCCCGACAGAGCCCGACAGGGCCCAACAGGGCCCGACAGGGCCCGACAGAGCCCAGTAGAGCCCGACAGAGCCCGACAGGGCCCGACAGGGCCCAGTAGAGCCCGACAGGGCCCGACAAAGCCCAGTAGAGGCCAGTAGAGCCCGACAGAGCCCGACAGAGCCCGACAGAGCCCGACAGAGCCCGACAGAGCCCGACAGAGCCCGACAGAGCCCGACAGAGCCCGACAGAGCCCGACAGAGCCCGACAGGGCCCGACAGAGCCCAGTTTAGCCCAGTAGAGCCCGACAGGGCCCGACAAGGCCCAGTTTAGCCCAGTAGAGCCCGACAGGGCCCGACAGGGACCAATAGAGCCCGACAGAGCCCGACACGGACCAGTAGAGCCCGACAGAGCCCAGTAGAGCCCAGTAGAGCCCGACAGAGCCCGACAGAGCCCGACAGAGCCCGACAGAGCCCGACAGAGCCCGACAGAGCCCGACAGAGCCCGACAGAGCCCGACAGAGCCCGACAGAGCCCGACAGGGCGCAGTAGAGCCCAGTAGAGCCCGACAGAGCCCGACAGAGCCCGACAGGGCCCAGTAGAGCCCGACAGAGCCCGTCAGAGCCCGACAGAGCCCGACAGGGCCCGACAGAGCCCGACAGGGCCCGACAGGGCCCGACAGGGCCCAGTAGAGCCCGACAGGGCCCGACAAAGCCCAGTAGAGCCCGACAGAGCCCGACAGGGCCCAGTAGAGCCCGACAGAGCCCGACAGGGCCCAGTAGAGCCCAGTAGAGCCCGACAGAGCCCGACAGAGCCCGACAGAGCCCGACAGAGCCCGACAGAGCCCGACAGAGCCCGACAGAGCCCGACAGAGCCCGACAGGGCGCAGTAGAGCCCAGTAGAGCCCGACAGAGCCCGACAGAGCCCGACAGAGCCCGACAGAGCCCGACAGAGCCCGACAGAGCCCGACAGAGCCCGACAGAGCCCGACAGAGCCCGACAGAGCCCGACAGAGCCCGACAGAGCCCGACAGGGCCCGACAGGGCCCGACAGGGCCCGACAGGGCCCGACAGGGCCCAGTAGAGCCCGACAGGGCCCGACAAAGCCCAGTAGAGCCCGACAGAGCCCGACAGGGCCCGACAGGGCCCAGTAGAGCCCGACAGAGCCCGACAGGGCCCAGTAGAGCCCAGTAGAGCCCGACAGAGCCCGACAGAGCCCGACAGAGCCCGACAGAGCCCGACAGAGCCCGACAGAGCCCGACAGAGCCCGACAGAGCCCGACAGGGAACAGTAGAGCCCGACAGGGCCCGACAGAGCCCGACAGGGCCCAGTAGAGCCCGACAGTTCCCGACAGGGCCCGACAGGGAACAGTAGAACCCAGTAGAGCCCGACAGAGCCCTACAGAGCCCGACAGGGCCCGACAGGTCCCAGTAGAGCCCGACAGGGCCCGACAGGGCCCGACAGGGGCCGACAGGGGCCGACAGGGCCCAGTAGGGCCCGACAGGGCCCGACAGGGAACAGTAGAGCCCAGTAGAGCCCGACAGAGCCCGACAGAGCCCGACAGAGCTCGACAGAGCCCGACAGGGAACAGTAGAGCGCAGTAGAGCCCGACAGAGCCCGACAGAGCCCGACAGGGCCCGACAGGGCCCAGTTTAGCCCAGTAGAGCCCGACAGGGCCCGACAGAGCCCGACAGGGACCAGTAGAGCCCGACAGAGCCCGACAGAGCCCGACAGAGCCCGACAGAGCCCGACAGAGCCCGACAGAGCCCGACAGAGCCCGACAGAGCCCGACAGAGCCCGACAGAGCCCGACAGAGCCCGACAGAGCCCGACAGAGCCCGACAGAGCCCGACAGAGCCCGACAGAGCCCGACAGAGCCCGACAGAGCCCGACAGAGCCCGACAGAGCCCGACAGAGCCCGACAGAGCCCGACAGAGCCCGACAGAGCCCGACAACGCCCAGTAGCGCCCAGTAGAGCCCGACAGGGCCCGACAGGGCCCGACAGGGCCCAGTAGAGCCCGACAGAGCCCGACAGAGCCCAGTAGAGCCCGACAGAGCCCGACAGGGCCCGACAGAGCCCGACAGAGCCCGACAGAGCCCGACAGAGCCCGACAGAGCCCGACAGGGCCCGACAGGGCCCAGTAGAGCCCGACAGGGCCCGACAAAGCCCAGTAGAGGCCAATAGAGCCCGACAGAGCCCGACAGAGCCCGACAGAGCCCGACAGGGCCCGACAGGGCCCAGTAGAGCCCGACAGAGCCCGACAGAGCCCGACAGAGCCCGACAGAGCCCGACAGAGCCCAGTAGAGCCCGACAGAGCCCGACAGAGCCCGACAGAGCCCGACAGGGAACAGTAGAGCCCAGTAGAGCCCGACAGAGCCCGACAGAGCCCGACAGAGCCCGAAAGGGCCCGACAGGGAACAGTAGAGCCCAGTAGAGCCCGACAGAGCCCGACAGAGCCCGACAGAGCCCGACAGAGCCCGACAGAGCCCGACAGGGCACAGTTTAGCCCAGTAGAGCCCAACAGGGCCCGACAGGGCCCAGTTTAGCCCAGTAGAGCCCGACAGGGCCCGACAGGGACCAATAGAGCCCGACAGGGCCCGACAGAGCCCGACAGGGACCAGTAGAGCCCGACAGAGCCCGACAGAGCCCGACAGGGCCCAGTAGAGCCCGACAGAGCCCGACAGAGCCCGACAGAGCCCGACAGAGCCCGACAGAGCCCGACAGAGCCCGACAGGGCCCAGTAGCGCCCAGTAGAGCCCGACAGAGCCCGACAGGGCGCAGTAGAGCCCAGTAGAGCCCGACAGAGCCCGACAGGGCCCGACAGGGCCCAGTAGAGCCCAGTAGAGCCCGACAGAGCCCGACAGGGCCCGACAGGTCCCAGTAGAGCCCGACAGAACCCGACAGAGCCCGAAAGGGCCCGACAGGGCCCGACAGAGCCCAGTAGAGCCCGACAGAGCCCGACAGAGCCCGACAGAGCCCGAAAGGGCCCAGTAGAGCCCGACAGGGCCCGACAGAGCCCGACAGAGCCCGACAGAGCCCGACAGATCCCAGTAGAGCCCAGTAGAGCCCAGTAGAGCCCGACAGAGCCCGACAGAGCCCGACAGAGCCCGACAGAGCCCGACAGAGCCCGACAGAGCCCGACAGAGCCCAGTAGAGCCCGACAGAGCCCGACAGGGCCCGACAGGGCCCGACAGGGCCCAGTAGAGCCCGACAGGGCCCGACAAAGCCCAGTAGAGCCCGACAGAGCCCGACAGAGCCCAGTAGAGCCCAGTAGAGCCCGACAGAGCCCAGTAGAGCCCGACAGAGCCCGACAGGGCCCAGTAGCGCCCAGTAGAGCCCGACAGAGCCCGACAGGGCCCAGTAGAGCCCGACAGAGCCCGACAGGGCCCAGTAGAGCCCAGTAGAGCCCGACAGAGCCCGACAGAGCCCAGTAGAGCCCGACAGAGCCCAGTAGAGCCCGACAGGGCCCGACAGGGCCCGACAGGGCCCGACAGAGCCCGACAGGGCCCGACAGGGCCCGACAGGGCCCAGTAGAGCCCGACAGGGCCCGACAGGGCCCGACAGGGCCCAGTAGAGCCCGACAGAACCCGACAGAGCCCTACAGGGCCCGACAGGGGCCGACAGGGCCCGACAGGGCCCAGTAGAGCCCGACAGAGCCCGACAGGGAACAGTAGAGCCCAGTAGAGCCCGACAGAGCCCGACAGAGCTCGACAGAGCCCGACAGGGACCAGTAGAGCGCAGTAGAGCCCGACAGAGCCCGACAGGGCCCGACAGGGCCCAGTTTAGCCCAGTAGAGCCCGACAGGGCCCGACAGGGCCCAGTTTAGCCCAGTAGAGCCCGACAGGGCCCGACAGGGCCCGACAGAGCCCGACAGAGCCCGACAGAGCCCGACAGAGCCCGACAGAGCCCGACAGAGCCCGACAGAGCCCGACAGAGCCCGACAGAGCCCGACAGAGCCCGACAGAGCCCGACAGAGCCCGACAGAGCCCGACAGAGCCCGACAGAGCCCGACAGAGCCCGACAGAGCCCGACAGAGCCCGACAGAGCCCGACAGAGCCCGACAGAGCCCGACAGAGCCCGACAGAGCCCGACAGAGCCCGACAGAGCCCGACAGAGCCCGACAGAGCCCGACAGAGCCCGACAGAGCCCGACAGAGCCCGACAGAGCCCGACAGAGCCCGACAGAGCCCGACAGAGCCCGACAGAGCCCGACAGAGCCCGACAGAGCCCGACAGAGCCCGACAGAGCCCGACAGAGCCCGACAGAGCCCGACAGAGCCCGACAGAGCCCGACAGAGCCCGACAGAGCCCGACAGAGCCCGACAGAGCCCGACAGAGCCCGACAGAGCCCGACAGAGCCCGACAGAGCCCGACAGAGCCCGACAGAGCCCGACAGAGCCCGACAGAGCCCGACAGAGCCCGACAGAGCCCGACAGAGCCCGACAGAGCCCGACAGAGCCCGACAGAGCCCGACAGAGCCCGACAGAGCCCGACAGAGCCCGACAGAGCCCGACAGAGCCCGACAGAGCCCGACAGAGCCCGACAGAGCCCGACAGAGCCCGACAGAGCCCGACAGAGCCCGACAGAGCCCGACAGAGCCCGACAGAGCCCGACAGAGCCCGACAGAGCCCGACAGAGCCCGACAGAGCCCGACAGAGCCCGACAGAGCCCGACAGAGCCCGACAGAGCCCGACAGAGCCCGACAGAGCCCGACAGAGCCCGACAGAGCCCGACAGAGCCCGACAGAGCCCGACAGAGCCCGACAGAGCCCGACAGAGCCCGACAGAGCCCAGTTTAGCCCAGTAGAGCCCGACAGGGCCCAGTAGAGCCCGACAGGGCCCGACAGGGCCCAGTAGAGCCCGACAGGGCCCCCCCAGGGCCCCCACAGAGCTCATTGCCCATTGCTCCGCAGGGCACCCCAACACGTGTCTTGGATCCTCAGAGCTCCCCCTTCCTCCTCAGGGCTCCCCAAAACGTTTCTTGGTTCCTCTGGGCTCCCCAAAACATGTCTTGCTTCCTCAAGGCTCCCCAAAACGTGTCTTGCTTCCTCGGGGATCCCCATTACTCCCCAGGGCTCACCAAAACGTGTCTTGGTTTCTCAGGGCTCCCCATTCCTCCCCAGCGCTCTGCAAAACGTGTCTTAGTTCCTTAAGGTACACTTTGCTATTAATTCCCTTTCCATCATTCCTATGGCTCTTGAGCATAGTGAGCTTTTCTTCCACAGCTTTCCAATCGTGACTATTACCACGGGCTCATTCCTCCGAGAATCTGGACCTCTAACTCGCCCTGTGCCTCCATCAGTAATCGGGGACGGCGCCTGCCATCCTGCCGCCATCGGTTGGTGTCGGGTGAGTGACTCGGGGCGCTGCTGGCCGAGAGCGGTTTTAGATCGCTTACCGTGCGACGTTAGAGTGATGGCAAGGGGGACTATTACTGCTTTGACAAAATATGCCGGGCATATTCAGGTGAGACTCGTTTCAGAGTGATCTGTACCTGGACGGGAAATGCCGAAAGCTAAAGGGGGGCGCTTCTGTTGAGTCGAAGTTCAGATGGGACCCCCTTGCTTACTAAACTCCTGCTCAGAGAGGAGTCTAAGTGCAGCAGGGTCCAAACTTAGCCCCAGGCTGGATCTACGCTTTGTGTCTGTTGTGAGGTTCGGAATGGACCCCCTTGCTTTCTAAACTCTTCCTCGGAGAAGAGTCTAGGTGCGGCTGGATCCAAACTTAGCCCCAGATGGATCTACAGCTCATGTCTACAATACACAGAGCGTAGGGGAAACACCTAAGGGATTACATTTATATATGGCCAAAGGATTGCATGTGCTCACTCAACCCCTTATATCACTTAGCTGGGATTTCAGAGTTTCATCATTCTGCACCTCGACGTCCTTACCTCCCCTCCAGGGGCCTGGGGTCTGGTGGATTGCGGTCCGGATCCTTGGTCCCTGGAGGCAAACTCTCAGGCAAAGTCCATGAAAACAAGTAACCGAACAGAGTGGTACGGCGGGAGGGCTGACTCAAACTGCTGCCTTTGCTGAGGTCCCACCCGAGTGTAGAAATTCCTGGGTATTTATACCCTTACACACTATTTACCCACCCCTCACACCATGATAGCAACAATAGCAACAGTTGTGTCTGGAGTCTTCTTGCTTCTTAGTGGATCCTTTGCACTGACCTCAGACAGGCCTTTGCTTTGTGCAGCTCTAGATACGGTTTACGGTCCATAGGCACTTCATGCCAGCCTTGAATGTAGTGTTTTCTGTGAATGAATCCTATTTGTTCAAAGAAGTGCAATGCGGGCCTGATCTCACAGGTGGCGATCGTAGTCTGTAGCTGCTTTTGTTGCCGTGAAGCAAAGGTCATAATGACAAGTGATATACTCTTAAGAGGCATTTTTCTTTAGCTAAAAAGACTCATATTGACAACGCGGTCACCTACAAAGAAAAAAAATTAGTTAAGACACTGTCTGTGAAATAACAGCACGCTAGTCAACAATGATCTTTGGTATCAACTGTAAAACACAAGTGAAGGGACTGTCCACTCCCCCTGCCCATGGATACTCTAGCCTGGATGATGGTACAAATTTTGCCTACAGACTTGAATGTGTCAATAGATTAACCATGGACGCCTGGGGCTCGGTCCACCCACACCTGACTCCATGCCTCCGGGCAGAGCAGCTCCAAGACAAACACGCACATGTGCAGACTGATGCTGCACAGAACGCTACAAACACCACCACTCCAACAGGAACAAAGTCATTCAACCATGAGAACAGCAGAGACGGCACCAAAACAAACTACAGGGAGGCAGTGGTGAGGCGAGGAGCCTCTACTGCTACCCCAAAACAAAAAGGAGCCGAACATCACGGCTCCTTACGAGACGGCGCCACTGGCACAACAAACAGAGACGGCGCAAGTGCAAGTAACTCCTGCAAAACCTAAAGACTTCAGGATGCTGGGAAGAAGTGCCAGTCCCTTAGACTGGATGGGTAGGGAGCAGAGCTGCCCACGCAGCCCAGAACTACACTATAACACACGACTGACCAGAAATGTCCGAGATGCAGGAACCATCCACGCTTTCAGCTGCTGATACAAGAAAACCGGCACCCAACTGGCAACAGGCCAATTGGCACCGGCGTTCCAGACCCCGGGATGGCACCTGAGATGCCGGTCGTGCCCCTCGGGCACGACGAGACCCCAGGATCGTCTGAACGGCGCAAGGCAGGCTTCCCGAAGTGCACAACAACGCAGACACAGGCTGGAGCTGCCCTGCCCAAGCTGGCATCGCACTGTAAGGTTCCCTGCGCCCTTTACCCACCCAAAGGGAACTGGTCCTGGACGGCCCTTTCCCCTCTGAGACCTTTAGCCCCCCGCCCCTGCAGTTCCCAGCCCCTCCCCAGCCCCCGTGCCTCCACTTAGCTTTCAGAGGGCCGAGGGACCGAATCCATCCACGGAGGAAAACACCACATGGGCTCACGGGGATCTTCCTGCATTGCCGGGTTCCTCATCAACATCTGCAACAACACAAGTTAACACACACTCACTAAGCAGTGCCAGCACTAAATATCATGTGCATCAACACCGACGACATCCACAGCACCCACCTCCCCCGAAGTTCCCAGGCGTTCCATTCAGCCTCTCGTGCCATGGGCGCAGGCAGAAACCCTCACCACTCGTGGCACCTAAGACAGCAGAAAAAGAGCTCTAGTGCTTGGGACAAGTCCCCAGCCCCACACTCCTCCTCACCCCTACCCCTGCTCACTGCAAACGGTCCTCTGAGTCCAAAGGGGTCCACAAAGCCCCTGCAAAACAAGAAGGAAACGCTGAACCGAGTCACCAGGCAGTACTGTGCTCCTGAACACCAGCCACCTCCTCACCTTCTTGGCTGCTGGTCGGCGTGCGGCTTCGCCCCTCCGAGCTTGCCTGTAGCGCCTGCTAAAACAAAGGCGCATGCTCAGATACTGCCCAAAAGCACAGCCTGCCCACAGACGGTCCCATGTCCCGCCCCTTTACCTGGGCTGCTCACCCACCTGGCCTCCATCACCTTCACCTGCCACGCTGTTGACCGCGTTGAGGCCCAGCTACCACCTGTAAAACACAAGCAAAGGATGCTGAGACCTGCACCAGAAACACAACACCTGAAATGAGACGCTGCTTCGGCCCAGCGCTCCTTGCTCACCTCGACCGAGGAGCTGCGGTGCCAATACCCGGCTTTCCTCCTCGCTTCGCACCTATAAAATAGAGAAACAACCAAACTTACATAGAGGCACATGGCACACCTTCCCTCTGAGACCTCGCACCGGCCCACCTGCTTATGGCGCTCGGCTTGCCTCTTCCGTCGCTCTTTTGGGCCAAGTTTTCCCTCTGCATCTGAAATCAAGGTATTCAACAGGTCACCCAGATGCTGATCAACAGCTTGACCATTCCACAGGTCTGCTTTCTATTCACAAATAACACCAGAAGCTCTAATCGAGCCCCTAAATTACTGGTGAAGGGACTGCCCACTGCCCCTGCCCACAGCTGCTCCGTCCTAGATGACTGAACAACCTTTGCCCACACTATTACATATATCAAGAGATTAACCATGGACTCCTAGGGCTCAGTCCACCCACCCATGACTCTACGTCTCCAGGCAGAGCAGCTCCGAGCCAAACGCGCACATGCGAAGACTGACGCTCCACAGAACGCTACAAACAGCACGACTGCAACAGCACCAAAAACGCTCAACAATGAGAATGACTCCAAGACCAGAGACTGCATCAATCAAAAGAACCTGTGGGGAGGCAGAAGAGAGGCGAGAAGCCTCTACTGCAACCCCAAAACAAAAAGGAGCCGAACGTCACGGCCCCTTACGAGACGGCGGCACTGGCACAAACCAACCAACCGACCGAGACGGCAGCACTGGCACAAACCAACCAACTGACCGAGACGGCGGCACTGGCACAAACCAACCAACCGACCGAGACGGCGGCACTGGCAAAACGCTCCCACAAGACCTAAGAACTTCTTCCCAGCATCCTGAAGTGCCAATCCCTTAGACTGGATGGGTAGAGAGGAGAGCTGCCCACGCAGCCCTGAACACCACCATAAAACAACTGACCAGAAATGTCCAAGGCGCAAGAACCATCCACGCTTTCGGCTGCTGATACAAGAAAACTGGCACCCAATTGGTGATAGGCCAATCGGCACCCGCATTCCAGACCCCGGGATGGCGCCTGAGATGTCTGTCATGCCCCTCGGGCATGACGAGACCCCAGGATCGTCTGAACGGCGCAAGGCAGGCTTCCCGAAGTGCACAACAACGCAGACACAGGCTGGAGCTGCCCTGCCCAAGCTGGCATCGCACTGTAAGGTTCCCTGCGCCCTTTACCCACCCAAAGGGAACTGGTCCTGGACGGCCCTTTCCCCTCTGAGATCTTTAGCCCCTCGCCCCTGCAGTTCCCAGCCCCTTCCCAGCCCCCGTGCCTCCACTTAGCTTTCAGAGGGCCAAGGGACTGAATCCATCCGGGGAGGAAAACACCACATGGGCTCATGGGGATCTTCCTGCAGTTGCCAGTTTCCCCTTCATCCCCTGCAATAAGAAAAGAAAACAGACACACACTATTGAGCACCAGGGTAATATTTACCAGTACTAGTCTAATAGCCACTGCGCACCTTGGCTGAGTTCTGGGAAGGACATTTGAATCATCCATCCACCAGGGGCCACCGCCCACTGCAAGGGTTCTGGGGACAACACCGTGTTCTGTGGGTGATCAGGGAGGCGATGAGCCACCCCAGAGCCAGAAAGACACTCTGCCTTATGGCCCCGCTGCTTCCTGCAGAAGTGCTAGAACTCCATTTACAGATACAAGACGCTCACTCTAACCCCTGCTAGATCACCTGAGCGTCAGTCCTAGGAGAAAAGATTATACCAGCAGCTTGGTATACAGCAGTAAAAACCAAAGAAACAATGCTCCATTTTCATTGCAGTCAGGGGTTCTGGGAAAACGTGAAGCACCTGAAATTGATTTAGTAAATTACACATACTTACAAACACACTTTCTGCTACAGCTGCTGTTGAACCTTTGCTGCTCCTGGAGCTCTTACCTCTAGCAGACACCTCCACTTCTCCAAACAGGTCTGTCCATGCTGACTAAACAGCTCAAAAGCTGCCCACTGCTGAAGGAGCAGCAGAGAACCAGCACCAAAGCAGCCCTGGAGCAGAATGAGCTCCTGCCCAGGGGCTGGGGCTCAAATACCCCGGGCCCCGCCCACCCCCCTCCCACAATCCCCTGGGGAAGGGGCGGGGTCAATCGGCCCAGGCCCCGCCCACCACCCTGACCAATCCCCTGGGGAAGGGGCGGGGTCAATAATTAATATGGTAATAAATAGATTCTACGAGAATCTCTTCTAAAAAGTAACCCAGGGCTTTCTTTGCCTCCCCAGGACTCCAAAGGTCTCCCCAGGACCCCCCTCATCCTCCAGGGCTCCCCGGACCCTCCCCAGCTATCGCCTCGTCTCCCTGGGGCTCCCCTGAGATCCACCGTCCTCCCCAGGGTTCGCATCGATTCCCCAAGGCTGCCAAGTTCTCCCCAGGGCTCGTCTTGGTTCCCCAGGGCTCCCCAAGACGTGTCTTGGTTCCCCGGGCTCCCCATTCCTCCCCAGGCTCCCCAAAACGTGTCTTGGTTCCCCGGGGCTCCCCATTCCTCCCCAGGGCTCCCCAAAACGTGTCTTGGTTCCCCGGGCTCCCCATTCCTCCCCAGGCTCCCCAAAACGTGTCTTGGTTCCCCGGGGCTCCCCATTCCTCCCCAGGGCTCCCCAAAACATGTCTTGGTTCCCCGGGGCTCCCCATTCCTCCCAAAACGTGTCTTGGTTCCCCAGGGCTCCCCAAAACGTGTCTTGGTTCCTCAGGGCTCCACATTCCTCCACAGGGCTCCCCAAAACGTGTCTTGGTTCCCCCGGGCTCCCCAAAACGTGTCTTGGTTCCCCAGAGCTCCCCATTCCTCCCCAGAGCTCCCCAAAACGTGTCTTGGTTCCCCGGGCTCCCCATTCCTCCCCAGGCTCCCCAAGACGTGTCTTGGTTCCTCAGGGCTCCACATTCCTCCCCAGGGCTCCCCAAAACGTGTCTTGGTTCCTCAGGGTTCCCCAAAACGTGTCTTGGTTCCTCAGGGCTCCCCAAGACGTGTCTTGGTTCCTCAGGGCTCCACATTCCTCCCCAGGGCTCCCCAAAACGTGTCTTGGTTCCTCAGAGCTCCCCAAGACGTGTCTTGGTTCCTCAGGGCTCCCCACGACGTGTCTTGGTTCCCCAGAGCTACCCATTCCTCCCCAGGGCCCCCCCGACAGGGCCCGACAGAGCCCGACAGGGCCCGACAGGGAACAGTAGAGCCCAGTAGAGCCCGACAGAGCCCGACAGAGCCCGACAGAGCCCGACAGGGCCCGACAGAGCCCGACAGGGCCCAGTAGAGCCCGACAGAGCCCGACAGGGCCCAGTAGAGCCCGACAGGGCCCGACAGGGCCCGACAGGGCCCAGTAGAGCCCGACAGAGCCCGACAGGGCCCAGTAGAGCCCGACAGGGCCCGACAGGGCCCGACAGGGCCCGACAGAGCCCGACAGAGCCCGACAGGGCCCGACAGAGCCCGACAGAGCCCGACAGAGCCCGACAGGGCCCGACAGAGCCCGACAGAGCCCGACAGGGCCCGACAGAGCCCGACAGAACCTGACAGAGCCCGACAGAGCCCAGTAGAGCCCGACAGAGCCCGACAGAGCCCGACAGAGCCCGAGAGGGCCCGACAGAGCCCGACAGGGCCCGACAGGGCCCGACAGAGCCCGACAGAGCCCGAGAGGGCCCGACAGGGAACAGTAGAGCCCAGTAGAGCCCGACAGAGCCCGACAGAGCCCGAGAGGGCCCGACAGAGCCCGACAGGGCCCAGTAGAGCCCGACAGGGCCCGACAGGGCCCGACAGGGCCCAGTAGAGACCGACAGGGCCCGACAAAGCCCGACAGGGCCCAGTAGAGCCCGACAGGGCCCGACAGGGCCCGACAGGGCCCAGTAGAGGCCGACAGAGCCCGACAGAGCCCGACAGGGCCCGACAGGGCCCGACAGAGCCCGACAGAGCCCGACAGGGCCCGACAGAGCCCGACAGAGCCCGACAGAGCCCGACAGGGACCAGTAGAGCCTGACAGAGCCCGACAGGGCCCGACAGGGCCCGACAGGGCCCAGTAGAGCCCGACAGAGCCCGACAGAGCCCGACAGAGCCCGACAGGGCCCGACAGAGCCCGACAGAGCCCGACAGAAACCGACAGAGCCCGACAGGGCCCAGTAGAGCCCGACAGAGCCCGACAGAGCCCGACAGGGCCCGACAGGAAACAGTAGAGCCCAGTAGAGCCCGACAGAGCCCGACAGAGCCCGACAGGGCCCGACAGGGCCCGACAGAGCCCGACAGAGCCCGACAGAGCCCGACAGGGCCCAGTAGAGCCCGACAGAGCCCGACAGAGCCCGACAGAGCCCGACAGGGCCCGACAGGGCCCGACAGAGCCCGACAGGGCCCGACAGGGCCCAGTAGAGCCCGACAGAGCCCGACAGAGCCCGACAGGGCCCGACAGGGCCCGACAGAGCCCAGTAGAGCCCGACAGAGCCCGACAGGGCCCGACAGAGCCCGACAGAGCCCGACAGGGCCCGACAGAGCCCGACAGAGCCCAGTAGAGCCCGACAGAGCCCGACAGAGCCCGACAGAGCCCGAGAGGGCCCGACAGGGCCCGACAGGGCCCAGTAGAGCCCGACAGAGCCCGACAGAGCCCGACAGAGCCCGACAGGGCCCGACAGAGCCCGACAGAGCCCGCAAGGGCCCGACAGGGCCCGACAGAGCCCGACAGAGCCCAGTAGAGCCCGACAGAGCCCGACAGAGCCCGACAGGGCCCGACAGGGCCCAGTAGAGCCCGACAGGGCCCAGTAGAGCCCGACAGAGCCCGACAGGGCCCGACAGGGCCCGACAGGGCCCAGTAGAGCCCGACAGAGCCCGACAGAGCCCGACAGGGCCCGACAGGGCCCGACAGGGCCCAGTAGAGCCCGACAGAGCCCGACAGGGCCCGACAGGGCCCGACAGGGCCCAGTAGAGCCCGACAGGGCCCGACAGGGCCCGACAGGGCCCAGTAGAGCCCGACAGGGCCCGACAGAGCCCGACAGAGCCCGACAGAACCCGACAGAGCCCGACAGGGCCCGACAGGGCCCGACAGAGCCCGACAGAGCCCGACAGGGCCCAGTAGAGCCCGACAGAGCCCGACAGAGCCCGACAGAGCCCGACAGGGCCCGACAGGGAACAGTAGAGCCCAGTAGAGCCCGACAGGGCCCGACAGAGCCCGACAGAGCCCGACAGGGCCCGACAGAGCCCGACAGAGCCCAGTAGAGCCCGACAGAGCCCGACAGAGCCCGACAGAGCCCAACAGAGCCCGATAGAGCCCGACAGGGCCCGACAGAGCCCGACAGAGCCCAGTAGAGCTCGACAGAGCCCGACAGAGCCCGACAGGGCCCGAAAGGGCCCGACAGAGCCCGACAGGGCCCGACAGGGCCCGACAGGGCCCAGTAGAGCCCAACAGAGCCCGACAGGGCCCGACAGAGCCCGACAGAGCCCGACAGAGCCCGACAGGGCCCGACAGAGCCCGACAGGGCCCGACAGGGCCCGACAGAGCCCGACAGAGCCCGACAGGGCCCAGTAGAGCCCGACAGAGCCCGACAGAGCCCGACAGAGCCCGACAGGGCCCGACAGGGAACAGTAGAGCCCAGTAGAGCCCGACAGAGCCCGCCAGAGCCCGACAGAGCCCGACAGGGCCCGACAGAGCCCGAAAGAACCCGACAGAGCCCGACAGAGCCCAACAGGGCCCGACAGAGCCCGACAGAGCCCGACAGGGCCCGACAGAGCCCGACAGAGCCCGACAGGGCCCGACAGGGCCCGACAGAGCCCGACAGAGCCCAGTAGAGCCCGACAGAGCCCGACAGAGCCCGACAGGGCCCGACAGGGCCCAGTAGAGCCCGACAGGGCCCAGTAGAGCCCGACAGAGCCCGACAGGGCCCGACAGGGCCCGACAGGGCCCAGTAGAGCCCGACAGAGCCCGACAGAGCCCGACAGGGCCCGACAGGGCCCGACAGGGCCCAGTAGAGCCCGACAGAGCCTGACAGGGCCCGACAGGGCCCGACAGGGCCCAGTAGAGCCCGACAGGGCCCGACAGGGCCCGACAGGGCCCAGTAGAGCCCGACAGGGCCCGACAGAGCCCGACAGAGCCCGACAGAACCCGACAGAGCCCGACAGGGCCCGACAGGGCCCGACAGAGCCCGACAGAGCCCGACAGGGCCCAGTAGAGCCCGACAGAGCCCGACAGAGCCCGACAGAGCCCGACAGGGCCCGACAGGGAACAGTAGAGCCCAGTAGAGCCCGACAGAGCCCGACAGAGCCCGACAGAGCCCGACAGGGCCCGACAGAGCCCGACAGAGCCCAGTAGAGCCCGACAGAGCCCGACAGAGCCCGACAGAGCCCAACAGAGCCCGATAGAGCCCGACAGGGCCCGACAGAGCCCGACAGAGCCCAGTAGAGCTCGACAGAGCCCGACAGAGCCCGACAGGGCCCGAAAGGGCCCGACAGAGCCCGACAGGGCCCGACAGGGCCCGACAGGGCCCAGTAGAGCCCAACAGAGCCCGACAGGGCCCGACAGAGCCCGACAGAGCCCGACAGAGCCCGACAGGGCCCGACAGAGCCCGACAGAGCCCGACAGAACCCGACAGAGCCCGACAGGGCCCGACAGGGCCCGACAGAGCCCGACAGAGCCCGACAGGGCCCAGTAGAGCCCGACAGAGCCCGACAGAGCCCGACAGAGCCCGACAGGGCCCGACAGGGAACAGTAGAGCCCAGTAGAGCCCGACAGAGCCCAACAGGGCCCGACAGGGCCCGACAGAGCCCGACAGAGCCCGACAGAACCCGACAGAGCCCGACAGAGCCCAGTAGAGCCCGACAGAGCCCGACAGAGCCCGACAGAGCCCGACAGGGCCCGACAGGGCCCGACAGAGCCCGACAGAGCCCGACACGGCCCGACAGAGCCCGACAGGGCCCGACAGGGAACAGTAGAGCCCAGTAGAGCCCGACAGAGCCCGACAGAGCCCGACAGAGCCCGACAGGGCCCGACAGAGCCCGACAGGGCCCAGTAGAGCCCGACAGAGCCCGACAGGGCCCGACAGGGCCCGACAGGGCCCAGTAGAGCCCGACAGAGCCCAGTAGAGCCCGACAGAGCCCGACAGAGCCCGACAGGGCCTGACAGGGCCCGACAGAGCCCGACAGGGCCCGACAGAGCCCGACAGAGCCCGACAGGGCCCAGTAGAGCCCGACAGAGCCCGACAGAGCCCGACAGAGCCCGACAAAGCCCGACAGGGCCCGACAGGGCCCGACAGAGCCCGACAGGGACCGACAGAGCCCGACAGAGCCCGACAGAGCCGGACAGGGCCCGACAGAGCCCAACAGAGCCCGACAGAGCCTGACAGGGCCCAGTAGAGCCCGACAGAGCCCGATAGAGCCCGACAGAGCCCGACAGGGCCCGACAGAGCCCGACAGAGCCCAGTAGAGCCCGACAGAGCCCGACAGGGCCCGACAGGGAACAGTAGAGCCCAGTAGAGCCCGACAGAGCCCGACAGAGCCCAGTAGAGCCCGACAGAGCCCGACAGAGCCCGACAGAGCCCGACAGGGCCCGACAGGGCCCGACAGAGCCCGACAGAGCCCGACACGGCCCGACAGAGCCCGACAGGGCCCGACAGGGAACAGTAGAGCCCAGTAGAGCCCGACAGAGCCCGACAGAGCCCGACAGAGCCCGACAGGGCCCGACAGAGCCCGACAGGGCCCAGTAGAGCCCGACAGAGCCCGACAGGGCCCGACAGGGCCCGACAGGGCCCAGTAGAGCCCGACAGAGCCCAGTGGAGCCCGACAGAGCCCGACAGAGCCCGACAGGGCCTGACAGGGCCCGACAGAGCCCGACAGGGCCCGACAGAGCCCGACAGAGCCCGACAGGGCCCAGTAGAGCCCGACAGAGCCCGACAGAGCCCGACAGAGCCCGACAAAGCCCGACAGGGCCCGACAGGGCCCGACAGAGCCCGACAGGGACCGACAGAGCCCGACAGAGCCCGACAGAGCCGGACAGGGCCCGACAGAGCCCAACAGAGCCCGACAGAGCCCGACAGAGCCCGACAGGGCCCGACAGAGCCCGACAGAGCCCAGTAGAGCCCGACAGAGCCCGACAGGGCCCGACAGAGCCCGACAGAGCCCGACAGGGCCCGACAGAGCCCGACAGGGCCCGACAGGGAACAGTAGAGCCCAGTAGAGTCCGACAGAGCCCGACAGAGCCCAGTAAAGCCCGAGAGGGCCCGACAGAGCCCGACAGGGCCCAGTAGAGCCCGACAGAGCCCGACAGGGCCCGACAGGGCCCGACAGGGCCCAGTAGAGCCCGACAGAGCCCGACAGAGCCCGACAGAGCCCGACAGGGCCCGACAGGGCCCGACAGAGCCCGACAGAGCCCGACAGGACCCAGTAGAGCCCGACAGAGCCCGACAGAGCCCAGTAGAGCCCGACAGGGCCCGACAGAGCCCAGTAGAGCCCGACAGAGCCCGACAGAGCCCGACAGGGCCCGACAGGGCCCGACAGAGGCCGACAGGGCCCGACAGAGCCCGACAGGGCCCGACAGGGAACAGTAGAGCCCAGTAGAGCCCGACAGAGCCCGACAGAGCCCGACAGGGCCCGACAGAGCCCGACAGGGCCCAGTAGAGCTAGACAGAGCCCGACAGGGCCCGACAGGGCCCGACAGAGCCCGACAGAGCCCGACAGAGCCCGACAGAAACCGACAGAGCCCGACAGGCCCGACAGAGCCCGACAGGGCCCGACAGGGCCCGACAGGGCCCGACAGAGCCCGACAGGGCCCGACAGGGCCCGACAGAGCCCGACAGACAGGGCCCGACAGGGCCCAGTAGAGCCTGACAGAGCCCGACAGAGCCCGACAGAGCCCGACAAAGCTCGACAGGGCCCGACAGGGCCCAGTAGAGCCCGAAAGGGCCCGACAGAGCCCGACAGAGCCCGACAGAGCCCGACAGAGCCCGACAGGGCCCGACAGAGACCGACAGAGCCCAGTAGAGCCCGACAGAGCCCGACAGAGCCCGACAGAGCCGACAGGGCCCGACAGAGCCCGACAGGGCCCGACAGAGCCCGACAGAGCCCAGTAGAGCTCGACAGAGCCCGACAGAGCCCGAGAGGGCCCGACAGGGCCCAGTAGAGCCCGACAGAGCCCGACAGAGCCCGACAGGGCCCGACAGGGCCCGACAGAGCCCGACAGAGCCCGACAGGGCCCGACAGACCCCAATAGAGCCCGACAGAGCCCAGTAGAGCCCGACAGAGCCCGACAGAGCCCGACAGAGCCCGACAGGGCCCGACAGGGCCCGACAGAGCCCAGTAGAGCCCGACAGAGCCCGACAGAGCCCGACAGAGCCCGACAGGGCCCGACAGGGCCCGACAGGGCCCAGTAGAGACCGACAGGGCCCGACAGAGCCCGACAGAGCCCGACAGAGCCCGACAGGGCCCGACAGAGCCCGACAGAGCCCAGTAGAGCCCGACAGAGCCCGACAGAGCCCGACAGAGCCCGAGAGGGCCCGACAGGGCCCGACAGGGCCCAGTAGAGCCCGACAGAGCCCGACAGAGCCCGACAGAGCCCGACAGGGCCCGACAGAGCCCGACAGAGCCCGCAAGGGCCCGACAGGGCCCGACAGAGCCCGACAGAGCCCGACAGGGCCCGACAGACCCCAATAGAGCCCGACAGAGCCCAGTAGAGCCCGAGAGAGCCCGACAGAGCCCGACAGAGCCCGACAGGGCCCGACAGGGCCCGACAGAGCTCGACAGGGCCCAGTTTAGCCCAGTAGAGCCCGACAGAGCCCGACAGAGCCCGACAGAGCCCAGTAGAGCCCGACAGAGCCCGACAGAGCCCGACAGGGCCCGACAGAGCCCGACAGAGACCAGTAGAGCCCGACAGAGCCCGACAGGGCCCGACAGGGCCCGACAGGGCCCAGTAGAGCCCGACAGAGCCCGACAGAGCCCGACAGAGCCCGACAGGGCCCGACAGAGCCCGACAGAGCCCGACAGGGCCCAGTAGAGCCCAACAGAGCCCGACAGAGCCCGACAGAGCCCAGTAGAGCCCGATAGAGCCCGACAGAGCCCGAAAGAGCCCAACAGAGCCCGACAGGGCCCGACAGATCCTCACAGAGCCCGACAGGGCCCGACAGAGCCCGACAGAGCCCAACAGAGCCCGACAGAGCCGAGTAGAGCCCGACAGAGCCCGACAGAGCCCGACAGGGCCCGACAGGGCCCCACAGGGCCCAACAGAGGCCGACAGGGCCCGACAGAGCCCGACAGAGCCCGACAGGGCCCAGTAGAGCCCGACAGAGCCCGACAGGGCCCGACAGGGCCCGACAGGGCCCAGTAGAGCCCGACAGAGCCCAGCAGAGCCCGACAGAGCCCGACAGAGCCCGACAGGGCCTGACAGGGCCCGACAGAGCCCAACAGGGCCCGACAGAGTCCGACAGAGCCCGACAGGGCCCGACAGAGCCCGACAGAGCACGACAGGGCCCAGTAGAGCCCGACAGAGCCCAGTGGAACCCGACAGAGCCCGACAGAGCCCGACAGGGCCTGACAGGGCCCGACAGAGCCCGACAGGGCCCGACAGAGCCCGACAGAGCCCGACAGGGCCCAGTAGAGCCCGACAGAGCCCGACAGAGCCCGACAGAGCCCGACAAAGCCCGACAGGGCCCGACAGGGCCCGACAGAGCCCGACAGGGACCGACAGAGCCCGACAGAGCCCGACAGAGCCGGACAGGGCCCGACAGAGCCCAACAGAGCCCGACAGAGCCCGACAGGGCCCAGTAGAGCCCGACAGAGCCCGATAGAGCCCGACAGAGCCCGACAGGGCCCGACAGAGCCCGACAGAGCCCAGTAGAGCCCGACAGAGCCCGACAGGGCCCGACAGGGAACAGTAGAGCCCAGTAGAGCCCGACAGAGCCCGACAGAGCCCGACAGAGCCCGACAGGGCCCGACAGAGCCCGACAGAACACGACAGAGCCCGACAGAGCCCGACAGGGCCCGACAGAGCCCGACAGAGCCCGACAGAGCCCAGTAGAGCCCGACAGAGCCCGACAGAGCCCGACAGAGCCCGACAGGGCCCGACAGGGCCCGACAGAGCCCGACAGAGCCCGACAGGGCCCGACAGAGCCCGACAGGGCCCGACAGGGAACAGTAGAGCCCAGTAGAGCCCGACAGAGCCCGACAGAGCCTGACAGAGCCCGACAGGGCCCGACAGAGCCCGACAGGGCCCAGTAGAGCCCGACAGAGCCCGACAGGGCCCGACAGGGAACAGTAGAGCCCAGTAGAGCCCGACAGAGCCCGACAGGGCCCGACAGGGCCCGACAGGGCCCAGTAGAGCCCGACAGAGCCCGACAGAGCCCGACAGAGCCCGACAGGGCCCGACAGGGCCCGACAGAGCCCGACAGAGCCCGACAGGGCCCAACAGAGCCCGACAGGGCCCAGTAGAGCCCGACAGAGCCCGACAGAGCCCGACAGAGCCCGACAGGGCCCGACAGGGCCCAGTAGAGCCCGACAGGGCCCGACAGAGCCCGACAGAGCCCGACAGAGCCCGACAGGGCCCGACAGAGCCCGACAGAGCCCAGTAGAGCCCGACAGAGCCCGACAGAGCCCGACAGAGCCCGACAGGGCCCGACAGAGCCCGACAGGGCCCGACAGAGCCCGACAGAGCCCAGTAGAGCTCGACAGAGCCCGACAGAGCCCGACAGGGCCCGACAGGGCCCAGTAGAGCCCGACAGAGCCCGACAGAGCCCGACAGAGCCCGACAGGGCCCGACAGAGCCCGACAGAGCCCGACAGGGCCCGACAGACCCCAATAGAGCCCGACAGAGCCCAGTAGAGCCCGACAGAGCCCGACAGAGCCCGACAGAGCCCGACAGGGCCCGACAGGGCCCGACAGAGCCCAGTAGAGCCCGACAGAGCCCGACAGGGCCCGACAGAGCCCGACAGAGCCCAGTAGAGCCCGACAGAGCCCGACAGAGCCCGACAGAGCCCGAGAGGGCCCGACAGGGCCCGACAGGGCCCAGTAGAGCCCGACAGAGCCCGACAGAGCCCGACAGAGCCCGACAGGGCCCGACAGAGCCCGACAGAGCCCGCAAGGGCCCGACAGGGCCCGACAGAGCCCGAGAGAGCCCAGTAGAGCCCAGTAGAGCCCGACAGAGCCCGACAGAGCCCGACAGAGCCCAGTACAGCCCGACAGAGCCCGACAGAGCCCGACAGGGCCCGACAGGGCCCGACAGGGCCCAGTAGCGCCCGACAGAGCCCGACAGGGCCCGACAGGGCCCGACAGGGCCCAGTAGAGCCCGACAGAGCCCGACAGAGCCCAACAGAGCCCGACAGAGCCCGACAGGGCCCGACAGGGCCCGACAGGGCCCAGTAGAGCCCGACAGAGCCCGACAGAGCCCAACAGAGCCCGACAGAGCCCGACAGGGCCCGACAGAGCCCGACAGAGCCCGACAGAGCCCGACAGAACCCGACAGAGCCCGACAGGGCCCAGTAGAGCCCGACAGAGCCCGACGGAGCCCGACAGAGCCCGACAGGGCCCGACAGGGAACAGTAGAGCCCAGTAGAGCCCGACAGAGCCCGACAGAGCCCGACAGAGCCCGACAGGGCCCGACAGAGCCCGACAGAGCCCAGTAGAGCCCGACAGAGCCCGACAGAGCCCGACAGAGCCCAACAGAGCCCGACAGAGCCCGAAAGGGCTCGACAGAGCCCGACAGGGCCCGACAGGGCCCGACAGAGCCCGACAGGGCCCGACAGAGCCCGACAGGGCCCGACAGGGCCCGACAGGGCCCAGTAGAGCCCAACAGAGCCCGACAGGGCCCGACAGAGCCCGACAGGGCCCGACAGAGCCCGACAGAGCCCGACAGAACCCGACAGAGCCCGACAGGGCCCGACAGGGCCCGACAGAGCCCGACAGGGCCCAGTAGAGCCCGACAGAGCCCGACAGAGCCCGACAGAGCCCGACAGGGCCCGACAGGGAACAGTAGAGCCCAGTAGAGCCCGACAGAGCCCGACAGAGCCCGACAGAGCCCGACAGGGCCCGACAGAGCCCGACAGAACCCGACAGAGCCCGACAGAGCCCAACAGGGCCCGACACGGCCCGACAGAGCCCGACAGAGCCCGACAGAACCCGACAGAGCCCGACAGAGCCCAGTAGAGCCCGACAGAGCCCGACAGAGCCCGACAGAGCCCGACAGGGCCCGACAGGGCCCGACAGAGCCCGACAGAGCCCGACACGGCCCGACAGAGCCCGACAGGGCCCGACAGGGAACAGTAGAGCCCAGTAGAGCCCGACAGAGCCCGACAGAGCCCGACAGAGCCCGACAGGGCCCGACAGAGCCCGACAGGGCCCAGTAGAGCCCGACAGAGCCCGACAGGGCCCGACAGGGCCCGACAGGGCCCAGTAGAGCCCGACACAGCCCAGTAGAGCCCGACAGAGCCCGACAGAGCCCGACAGGGCCTGACAGGGCCCGACAGAGCCCGACAGGGCCCGACAGAGCTCGACAGAGCCCGACAGGGCCCGACAGAGCCCGACAGAGCCCGACAGGGCCCAGTAGAGCCCGAGAGAGCCCGACAGAGCCCGACAGAGCCCGACAAAGCCCGACAGGGCCCGACAGGGCCCGACAGAGCCCGACAGGGACCGACAGAGCCCGACAGAGCCCGACAGAGCCGGACAGGGCCCGACAGAGCCCAACAGAGCCCGACAGAGCCCGACAGGGCCCAGTAGAGCCCGACAGAGCCCGATAGAGCCCGACAGAGCCCGACAGGGCCCGACAGAGCCCGACAGGGCCCGACAGAGCCCGACAGAGCCCAGTAGAGCCCGACAGAGCCCGACAGGGCCCGACAGGGAACAGTAGAGACCAGTAGAGCCCGACAGAGCCCGACAGCGCCCGACAGAGCCCGACAGGGCCCGACAGAGCCCGACAGAACCCGACAGAGCCCGACAGAGCCCGACAGGGCCCGACAGAGCCCAAGAGAGCCCGACAGAGCCCAGTAGAGCCCGACAGAGCCCGACAGGGCCCGACAGGGCCCGACAGAGCCCGACAGAGCCCGACAGGGCCCGACAGAGCCCGACAGGGCCCGACAGGGAACAGTAGAGCCCAGTAGAGCCCGACAGAGCCCGACAGAGCCTGACAGAGCCCGACAGGGCCCGACAGAGCCCGACAGGGCCCAGTAGAGCCCGACAGAGTCCGACAGGGCCCGACAGGGCCCGACAGGGCCCAGTAGAGCCCGACAGAGCCCAGTAGAGCCCGACAGAGCCCGACAGAGCCCGACAGGGCCCGACAGGGCCCGACAGAGCCCGACAGGGCCCGACAGAGCCCGACAGAGCCCGACAGGGCCCAGTAGAGCCCGACAGAGCCCGACAGAGCCCGACAAAGCCCGACAGGGCCCGACAGGGCCCGACAGAGCCCGACAGAGCCGGACAGGGCCCGACAGAGCCCAACAGAGCCCGACAGAGCCCGACAGGGCCCAGTAGAGCCCGACAGAGCCCGACAGAGCCCGACAGAGCCCGACAGGGCCCGACAGAGCCTGACAGAGCCCAGTCGAGCTCGACAGAGCCCGACAGAGCCCGACAGGGCCCGACAGGGCCCAGTAGAGCCCGACAGGGCCCGACACAGCCCGACAGAGCCCGACAGAGCCCGACAGGGCCCGACAGGGCCCGACAGAACCCGTCAGAGACCAGTAGAGCCCGACAGAGCCCGACAGAGCCCGACAGAGCCCGACAGGGCCCGACCGAGCCCGACAGAGCACAGTAGAGCCCGACAGAGCCCGACAGAGCCCGACAGAGCCCGACAGAGCCCGACAGGGCCCAGTAGAGCCCAGTAGAACCCGACAGAGCCCAGTAGAGCCCGACAGAGCCCGACGGAGACCGACAGAGCCCGACAGGGCCCGACAGAGCCCGACAGGGCCCGACAGGGCCCGACAGAGCCCGACAGAGCCCGACAGAACCCGACAGAGCCCGACAGAGCCCAGTAGAGCCCGACAGGGCCCGACAGAGCCCGAGAGAGCCCGACAGAGCCCAGTAGAGCCCGACAGAGCCCGACAGAGCCCGACAGGGCCCGACAGAGCCCGACAGAGCCCAGTAGAGCCCGACAGAGCCCGACAGAGCCCGACAGAGCCCGACAGGGCCCAGTAGAGCCCGACAGAGCCCGACAGAGCCCGACAGAGCCCGACAGGGCCCGACAGAGCCCGACAGAGCCCGACAGGCCCCAGTAGAGCCTCACAGAGCCCGACAGAGCTCGACAGAGCCCGACAAAGCCCGACAGGGCCCGACAGGGCCCGACAGAGCCCGACAGGGCCCGAAAGAGCCCGACAGGGCCCGATAGAGCCCGACAGGGCCCAGTAGAGCCTGACAGAGCCCGACAGAGCTCGACAGAGCCCGACAGAGCCCGACAGGGCCCAACAGAGCCCGACAGAGGCCGACAGGGCCCGACAGAGCCCGACAGGGCCCGACAGGGAACAGTAGAGCCCAGTAGAGCCCGACACAGCCCGACAGAGCCCGACAGGGCCCAGTAGAGCCCGACAGAGCCCGACAGGGCCCGACAGGGCCCGACAGGGCCCGACAGAGCTCGACAGAGCCCGACAGAAACCGACAGAGCCCGACAGGGCCCGACAGAGCTCGACAGAGCCCGACAGAAACCGACAGAGCCCGACAGGGCCCAGTAGAGCCCGACAGAGCCCGACAGAGCCCGACAGGGCCCGACAGGGAACAGTAGAACCCAGTAGAGCCCGACAGAGCCCGACAGAACCCGACCGAGCCCGACAGGGCCCGACAGGGCCCGACAGGGCCCGACAGAGCCCGACAGAACCTGACAGAGCCCGACAGAGCCCAGTAGAGCCCGACAGAGCCCGACAGAGCCCGACAGAGCCCGACAGGGCCCGACAGGGCCCGACAGAGCCCGACAGAGCCCGACAGGGCCCGACAGAGCCCGACAGGGCCCGACAGGGAACAGTAGAGCCCAGTAGAGTCCGACAGAGCCCGACAGAGCCCAGTAAAGCCCGAGAGGGCCCGACAGAGCCCGACAGGGCCCAGTAGAGCCCGACAGAGCCCGACAGGGCCCGACAGGGCCCGACAGGGCCCAGTAGAGCCCGACAGAGCCCGACAGAGCCCGACAGAGCCCGACAGGGCCCGACAGGGCCCGACAGAGCCCGACAGAGCCCGACAGGACCCAGTAGAGCCCGACAGAGCCCGACAGAGCCCAGTAGAGCCCGACAGGGCCCGACAGAGCCCAGTAGAGCCCGACAGAGCCCGACAGAGCCCGACAGGGCCCGACAGGGCCCGACAGAGGCCGACAGGGCCCGACAGAGCCCGACAGGGCCCGACAGGGAACAGTAGAGCCCAGTAGAGCCCGACAGAGCCCGACAGAGCCCGACAGGGCCCGACAGAGCCCGACAGGGCCCAGTAGAGCTCGACAGAGCCCGACAGGGCCCGACAGGGCCCGACAGAGCCCGACAGAGCCCGACAGAGCCCGACAGAAACCGACAGAGCCCGACAGGGCCCGACAGAGCCCGACAGGGCCCGACAGGGCCCGACAGGGCCCGACAGAGCCCGACAGGGCCCGACAGGGCCCAGTAGAGCCCGACAGAGCCCGACAGAGCCCGACAGAGCCCGACAAAGCTCGACAGGGCCCGACAGGGCCCAGTAGAGCCCGAAAGGGCCCGACAGAGCCCGACAGAGCCCGACAGAGCCCGACAGAGCCCGACAGGGCCCGACAGAGACCGACAGAGCCCAGTAGAGCCCGACAGAGCCCGACAGAGCCCGACAGAGCCCGACAGGGCCCGACAGAGCCCGACAGGGCCCGACAGAGCCCGACAGAGCCCAGTAGAGCTCGACAGAGCCCGACAGAGCCCGAGAGGGCCCGACAGGGCCCAGTAGAGCCCGACAGAGCCCGACAGAGCCCGACAGGGCCCGACAGGGCCCGACAGAGCCCGACAGAGCCCGACAGGGCCCGACAGACCCCAATAGAGCCCGACAGAGCCCAGTAGAGCCCGACAGAGCCCGACAGAGCCCGACAGAGCCCGACAGGGCCCGACAGGGCCCGACAGAGCCCAGTAGAGCCCGACAGAGCCCGACAGAGCCCGACAGGGCCCGACAGGGCCCGACAGGGCCCAGTAGAGACCGACAGGGCCCGACAGAGCCCGACAGAGCCCGACAGAGCCCGACAGGGCCCGACAGAGCCCGACAGAGCCCAGTAGAGCCCGACAGAGCCCGACAGAGCCCGACAGAGCCCGACAGGGCCCGACAGGGCCCGACAGGGCCCAGTAGAGCCCGACAGAGCCCGACAGAGCCCGACAGAGCCCGACAGGGCCCGACAGAGCCCGACAGAGCCCGCAAGGGCCCGACAGGGCCCGACAGAGCCCGACAGAGCCCGACAGGGCCCGACAGACCCCAATAGAGCCCGACAGAGCCCAGTAGAGCCCGAGAGAGCCCGACAGAGCCCGACAGAGCCCGACAGGGCCCGACAGGGCCCGACAGAGCCCGACAGGGCCCAGTTTAGCCCAGTAGAGCCCGACAGAGCCCGACAGAGCCCGACAGAGCCCAGTAGAGCCCGACAGAGCCCGACAGAGCCCGACAGGGCCCGACAGAGCCCGACAGAGACCAGTAGAGCCCGACAGAGCCCGACAGGGCCCGACAGGGCCCAGTAGAGCCCAACAGAGCCCGACAGAGCCCGACAGAGCCCAGTAGAGCCCGACAGAGCCCGACAGAGCCCGAAAGAGCCCAACAGAGCCCGACAGGGCCCGACAGATCCTCACAGAGCCCGACAGGGCCCGACAGAGCCCGACAGAGCCCAACAGAGCCCGACAGAGCCGAGTAGAGCCCGACAGAGCCCGACAGAGCCCGACAGGGCCCGACAGGGCCCCACAGGGCCCAACAGAGGCCGACAGGGCCCGACAGAGCCCGACAGAGCCCGACAGGGCCCAGTAGAGCCCGACAGAGCCCGACAGGGCCCGACAGGGCCCGACAGGGCCCAGTAGAGCCCGACAGAGCCCAGTAGAGCCCGACAGAGCCCGACAAAGCCCGACAGGGCCTGACAGGGCCCGACAGAGCCCGACAGGGCCCGACAGAGTCCGACAGAGCCCGACAGGGCCCGACAGAGCCCGACAGAGCCCGACAGGGCCCAGTAGAGCCCGACAGAGCCCGACAGAGCCCGACAGAGCCCGACAAAGCCCGACAGGGCCCGACAGGGCCCGACAGAGCCCGACAGGGACCGACAGAGCCCGACAGAGCCCGACAGAGCCGGACAGGGCCCGACAGAGCCCAACAGAGCCCGACAGAGCCCGACAGGGCCCAGTAGAGCCCGACAGAGCCCGATAGAGCCCGACAGAGCCCGACAGGGCCCGACAGAGCCCGACAGGGCCCGACAGAGCCCGACAGAGCCCAGTAGAGCCCGACAGAGCCCGACAGGGCCCGACAGGGAACAGTAGAGCCCAGTAGAGCCCGACAGAGCCCGACAGAGCCCGACAGAGCCCGACAGGGCCCGACAGAGCCCGACAGAACCCGACAGAGCCCGACAGGGCCCGACAGGGCCCGACAGAGCCCGACAGAGCCCGACAGAGCCCAGTAGAGCCCGACAGAGCCCGACAGAGCCCGACAGAGCCCGACAGGGCCCGACAGGGCCCGACAGAGCCCGACAGAGCCCGACAGGGCCCGACAGAGCCCGACAGGGCCCGACAGGGAACAGTAGAGCCCAGTAGAGCCCGACAGAGCCCGACAGAGCCTGACAGAGCCCGACAGGGCCCGACAGAGCCCGACAGGGCCCAGTAGAGCCCGACAGAGCCCGACAGGGCCCGACAGGGCCCGACAGGGCCCAGTAGAGCCCGACAGAGCCCAGTAGAGCCCGACAGAGCCCGACAGAGCCCGACAGGGCCCGACAGGGCCCGACAGAGCCCGACAGAGCCCTACAGGGCCCGACAGAGCCCGACAGAGCCCGACAGGGCCCAGTAGAGCCCGACAGAGCCCGACAGAGCCCGACAGAGCCCGACAAAGCCCGACAGGGCCCGACAGGGCCCGACAGAGCCCGACAGAGCCGGACAGGGCCCGACAGAGCCCAACAGAGCCCGACAGAGCCCGACAGGGCCCATTAGAGCCCGACAGAGCCCGACAGAGCCCGACAGAGCCCGACAGGGCCCGACAGAGCCCGACAGAGCCCGACAGAGCCCGACAGGGCCCGACAGAGCCCGACAGAGCCCGACAGGGCCCGACAGAGCCCGACAGGGCCCGACAGGGAACAGTAGAGCCCAGTAGAGCCCGACAGAGCCTGACAGAGCCCAGTAGAGCCCGAGAGGGCCCGACAGAGCCCGACAGGGCCCAGTAGAGCCCGACAGAGCCCGACAGGGCCCGACAGGGCCCGACAGGGCCCGACAGAGCCCGACAGAGCCCGACAGGGCCCGACAGAGCCCGACAGGGCCCGACAGAGCCCGACAGAGCCCAGTAGAGCCCGACAGAGCCCGACAGAGCCCAGTAGAGCCCGACAGAGCCCGACAGAGCCCAGTAGAGCCCGACAGAGCCCGACAGAGCCCGACAGAGCCCGACAGGGCCCGACAGGGCCCGACAGAGCCCGACAGAGCCCGACAGGACCCAGTAGAGCCCGACAGAGCCCGACAGAGCCCAGTAGAGCCCGACAGGGCCCGACAGAGCCCAGTAGAGCCCGACAGAGCCCGACAGAGCCCGACAGGGCCCGACAGGGCCCGACAGAGGCCGACAGGGCCCGACAGAGCCCGACAGGGCCCGACAGGGAACAGTAGAGCCCAGTAGAGCCCGACAGAGCCCGACAGAGCCCGACAGGGCCCGACAGAGCCCGACAGGGCCCAGTAGAGCTCGACAGAGCCCGACAGGGCCCGACAGGGCCCGACAGAGCCCGACAGAGCCCGACAGAGCCCGACAGAAACCGACAGAGCCCGACAGGGCCCGACAGAGCCCGACAGGGCCCGACAGGGCCCGACAGGTCCCGACAGAGCCCGACAGGGCCCGACAGGGCCCAGTAGAGCCCGACAGAGCCCGACAGAGCCCGACAGAGCCCGACAAAGCTCGACAGGGCCCGACAGGGCCCAGTAGAGCCCGAAAGGGCCCGACAGAGCCCGACAGAGCCCGACAGAGCCCGACAGAGCCCGACAGGGCCCGACAGAGACCGACAGAGCCCAGTAGAGCCCGACAGAGCCCGACAGAGCCCGACAGAGCCCGACAGGGCCCGACAGAGCCCGACAGGGCCCAACAGAGCCCGACAGAGCCCAGTAGAGCTCGACAGAGCCCGACAGAGCCCGAGAGGGCCCGACAGGGCCCAGTAGAGCCCGACAGAGCCCGACAGAGCCCGACAGGGCCCGACAGGGCCCGACAGAGCCCGACAGAGCCCGACAGGGCCCGACAGACCCCAATAGAGCCCGACAGAGCCCAGTAGAGCCCGACAGAGCCCGACAGAGCCCGACAGAGCCCGACAGGGCCCGACAGGGCCCGACAGAGCCCAGTAGAGCCCGACAGAGCCCGACAGAGCCCGACAGGGCCCGACAGGGCCCGACAGGGCCCAGTAGAGACCGACAGGGCCCGACAGAGCCCGACAGAGCCCGACAAAGCCCGACAGGGCCCGACAGAGCCCGACAGAGCCCAGTAGAGCCCGACAGAGCCCGACAGAGCCCGACAGAGCCCGACAGGGCCCGACAGGGCCCGACAGGGCCCGACAGAGCCCAACAGAGCCCGACAGAGCCCGACAGGGCCCATTAGAGCCCGACAGAGCCCGACAGAGCCCGACAGAGCCCGACAGGGCCCGACAGAGCCCGACAGAGCCCGACAGAGCCCGACAGGGCCCGACAGAGCCCGACAGAGCCCGACAGGGCCCGACAGAGCCCGACAGGGCCCGACAGGGAACAGTAGAGCCCAGTAGAGCCCGACAGAGCCTGACAGAGCCCAGTAGAGCCCGAGAGGGCCCGACAGAGCCCGACAGGGCCCAGTAGAGCCCGACAGAGCCCGACAGGGCCCGACAGGGCCCGACAGGGCCCGACAGAGCCCGACAGAGCCCGACAGGGCCCGACAGAGCCCGACAGGGCCCGACAGAGCCCGACAGAGCCCAGTAGAGCCCGACAGAGCCCGACAGAGCCCAGTAGAGCCCGACAGAGCCCGACAGAGCCCAGTAGAGCCCGACAGAGCCCGACAGAGCCCGACAGGGCCCGACAGGGCCCGACAGAGGCCGACAGGGCCCGACAGAGCCCGACAGGGCCCGACAGGGAACAGTAGAGCCCAGTAGAGCCCGACAGAGCCCGACAGAGCCCGACAGGGCCCGACAGAGCCCGACAGGGCCCAGTAGAGCCTGACAGAGCCCGACAGGGCCCGACAGGGCCCGACAGAGCCCGACAGAGCCCGACAGAGCCCGACAGAAACCGACAGAGCCCGACAGGGCCCGACAGAGCCCGACAGGGCCCGACAGGGCCCGACAGGGCCCGACAGAGCCCGACAGGGCCCGACAGGGCCCAGTAGAGCCCGACAGGGCCCGACAGGGCCCAGTAGAGCCCGACAGAGCCCGACAGAGCCCGACAAAGCTCGACAGGGCCCGACAGGGCCCAGTAGAGCCCGAAAGGGCCCGACAGAGCCCGACAGAGCCCGACAGAGCCCGACAGGGCCCGACAGACCCCGACAGAGCCCAGTAGAGCCCGACAGAGCCCGACAGAGCCCGACAGAGCCCGACAGGGCCCGACAGAGCCCGACAGGGCCCGACAGAGCCCGACAGAGCCCAGTAGAGCTCGACAGAGCCCGACAGAGCCCGAGAGGGCCCGACAGGGCCCAGTAGAGCCCGACAGAGCCCGACAGAGCCCGACAGGGCCCGACAGGGCCCGACAGAGCCCGACAGAGCCCGACAGGGCCCGACAGACCCCAATAGAGCCCGACAGAGCCCAGTAGAGCCCGACAGAGCCCGACAGAGCCCGACAGAGCCCGACAGGGCCCGACAGGGCCCGACAGAGCCCAGTAGAGCCCGACAGAGCCCGACAGAGCCCGACAGAGCCCGACAGGGCCCGACAGGGCCCGACAGGGCCCAGTAGAGACCGACAGGTCCCGACAGAGCCCGACAGAGCCCGACAGAGCCCGACAGGGCCCGACAGAGCCCGACAGAGCCCAGTAGAGCCCGACAGAGCCCGACAGGGCCCGACAGACCCCAATAGAGCCCGACAGAGCCCAGTAGAGCCCGACAGAGCCCGACAGAGCCCGACAGAGCCCGACAGGGCCCGACAGGGCCCGACAGAGCCCAGTAGAGCCCGACAGAGCCCGACAGAGCCCGACAGGGCCCGACAGGGCCCGACAGGGCCCAGTAGAGACCGACAGGGCCCGACAGAGCCCGACAGAGCCCGACAAAGCCCGACAGGGCCCGACAGAGCCCGACAGAGCCCAGTAGAGCCCGACAGAGCCCGACAGAGCCCGACAGAGCCCGACAGGGCCCGACAGGGCCCGACAGGGCCCGACAGAGCCCAACAGAGCCCGACAGAGCCCGACAGGGCCCATTAGAGCCCGACAGAGCCCGACAGAGCCCGACAGAGCCCGACAGGGCCCGACAGAGCCCGACAGAGCCCGACAGAGCCCGACAGGGCCCGACAGAGCCCGACAGAGCCCGACAGGGCCCGACAGAGCCCGACAGGGCCCGACAGGGAACAGTAGAGCCCAGTAGAGCCCGACAGAGCCTGACAGAGCCCAGTAGAGCCCGAGAGGGCCCGACAGAGCCCGACAGGGCCCAGTAGAGCCCGACAGAGCCCGACAGGGCCCGACAGGGCCCGACAGGGCCCGACAGAGCCCGACAGAGCCCGACAGGGCCCGACAGAGCCCGACAGGGCCCGACAGAGCCCGACAGAGCCCAGTAGAGCCCGACAGAGCCCGACAGAGCCCAGTAGAGCCCGACAGAGCCCGACAGAGCCCAGTAGAGCCCGACAGAGCCCGACAGAGCCCGACAGGGCCCGACAGGGCCCGACAGAGGCCGACAGGGCCCGACAGAGCCCGACAGGGCCCGACAGGGAACAGTAGAGCCCAGTAGAGCCCGACAGAGCCCGACAGAGCCCGACAGGGCCCGACAGAGCCCGACAGGGCCCAGTAGAGCCTGACAGAGCCCGACAGGGCCCGACAGGGCCCGACAGAGCCCGACAGAGCCCGACAGAGCCCGACAGAAACCGACAGAGCCCGACAGGGCCCGACAGAGCCCGACAGGGCCCGACAGGGCCCGACAGGGCCCGACAGAGCCCGACAGGGCCCGACAGGGCCCAGTAGAGCCCGACAGGGCCCGACAGGGCCCAGTAGAGCCCGACAGAGCCCGACAGAGCCCGACAAAGCTCGACAGGGCCCGACAGGGCCCAGTAGAGCCCGAAAGGGCCCGACAGAGCCCGACAGAGCCCGACAGAGCCCGACAGGGCCCGACAGACCCCGACAGAGCCCAGTAGAGCCCGACAGAGCCCGACAGAGCCCGACAGAGCCCGACAGGGCCCGACAGAGCCCGACAGGGCCCGACAGAGCCCGACAGAGCCCAGTAGAGCTCGACAGAGCCCGACAGAGCCCGAGAGGGCCCGACAGGGCCCAGTAGAGCCCGACAGAGCCCGACAGAGCCCGACAGGGCCCGACAGGGCCCGACAGAGCCCGACAGAGCCCGACAGGGCCCGACAGACCCCAATAGAGCCCGACAGAGCCCAGTAGAGCCCGACAGAGCCCGACAGAGCCCGACAGAGCCCGACAGGGCCCGACAGGGCCCGACAGAGCCCAGTAGAGCCCGACAGAGCCCGACAGAGCCCGACAGAGCCCGACAGGGCCCGACAGGGCCCGACAGGGCCCAGTAGAGACCGACAGGTCCCGACAGAGCCCGACAGAGCCCGACAGAGCCCGACAGGGCCCGACAGAGCCCGACAGAGCCCAGTAGAGCCCGACAGAGCCCGACAGAGCCCGACAGAGCCCGAGAGGGCCCGACAGGGCCCGACAGGGCCCAGTAGAGCCCAACAGAGCCCGACAGAGCCCGACAGAGCCCGACAGAGCCCGACAGGGCCCGACAGAGCCCGACAGAGCCCGCAAGGGCCCGACAGGGCCCGACAGAGCCCGACAGAGCCCGACAGGGCCCGACAGACCCCAATAGAGCCCGACAGAGCCCAGTAGAGCCCGAGAGAGCCCGACAGAGCCCGACAGAGCCCGACAGGGCCCGACAGGGCCCGACAGAGCCCGACAGGGCCCAGTTTAGCCCAGTAGAGCCCGACAGAGCCCGACAGAGCCCGACAGAGCCCAGTAGAGCCCGACAGAGCCCGACAGAGCCCGACAGGGCCCGACAGAGCCCGACAGAGACCAGTAGAGCCCGACAGAGCCCGACAGAGCCCGACAGAGCCCGACAGGGCCCGACAAGGCCCGACAGGGCCCAGTAGAGCCCGACAGAGCCCGACAGAGCCCGACAGAGCCCGACAGGGCCCGACAGAGCCCGACAGAGCCCGACAGGGCCCAGTAGAGCCCAACAGAGCCCGACAGAGCCCGACAGGGCCCGACAGATCCTGACAGAGCCCGACAGGGCCCGACAGAGCCCGACAGAGCCCAACAGAGCCCGACAGAGCCGAGTAGAGCCCGACAGAGCCCGACAGAGCCCGACAGGGCCCGACAGGGCACGACAGGGCCCAACAGAGGCCGACAGGGCCCGACAGAGCCCGACAGGGCCCGACAGGGAACAGTAGAGCACAGTAGAGCCCGACAGAGCCCGACAGAGCCCGACAGAGCCCGACAGGGCCCGACAGAGCCCGACAGGGCCCGACAGGGCCCGACAGAGCCCAGTAGAGCCCGACAGAGCCCGACAGAGCCCGACAGAGCCCGACAGGGCCCGACAGAGCCCGACAGAGCCCGACAGAAACCGACAGAGCCCGACAGGGCCCAGTAGAGCCCGACAGAGCCCGACAGAGCCCGACAGGGCCCGACAGGGAACAGTAGAGCCCAGTAGAGCCCGACAGAGCCCGACAGAGCCCGACAGAGCCCGACAGGACCCGACAGAGCCCGACAGAACCCGACAGAGCCCGACAGAGCCCGACAGGGCCCGACAGGGCCCGACAGAGCCCGACAGAGCCCGACAGAACCTGACAGAGCCCGACAGAGACCAGTAGAGCCCGACAGAGCCCGACAGAGCCCGACAGAGCCCGACAGGGCCCGACAGGGCCCGACAGAGCCCGACAGAGCCCGGCAGGGCCCGACAGGGCCCGACAGGGAACAGTAGAGCCCAGTAGAGCCCGACAGAGCCCGACAGAGCCCGAGAGGGCCCGACAGAGCCCGACAGGGCCCAGTAGAGCCCGACAGAGCCCGACAGGGCCCGACAGGGCCCGACAGGGCCCAGTAGAGCCCGACAGAGCCCGACAGAGCCCGACAGGGCCCGACAGGGCCCGACAGGGCCCGACAGAGCCCGACAGGGCCCGACAGAGCCCGACAGAGCCCGACAGAGCCCGACAGGGAACAGTAGAGCCCGACAGAGCCCGACAGAGCCCGACAGAGCCCGATAGGGCCCGACAGAGCCCGACAGGGACCGACAGGGAACAGTAGAGCCCGACAGAGCCCGACAGAGCCCGACAGAGCCCGACAAAGCTCGACAGGGCCCGACAGGGCCCAGTAGAGCCCGACAGGGCCCGACAGAGCCCGACAGAGCCCGACAGAGCCCGACAGGGCCCGACAGAGCCCGACAGAGCCCGACAGAGCCCAGTAGAGCCCGACAGAGCCCGACAGAGCCCGACAGAGCCCGACAGGGCCCGACAGAGCCCGACAGGGCCCGACAGAGCCCGACAGAGCTCAGTAGAGCCCGACAGAGCCCGACAGAGCCCGAAAGAGCCCAACAGAGCCCGACAGGGCCCGACAGATCCTGACAGAGCCCGACAGGGCCCGACAGAGCCCGACAGAGCCCAACAGAGCCCGACAGAGCCGAGTAGAGCCCGACAGAGCCCGACAGAGCCCGACAGGGCCCGACAGGGCCCGACAGGGCCCAACAGAGGCCGACAGGGCCCGACAGAGCCCGACAGGGCCCGACAGGGAACAGTAGAGCACAGTAGAGCCCGACAGAGCCCGACAGAGCCCGACAGGGCCCGACAGAGCCCGACAGGGCCCGACAGGGCCCGACAGAGCCCAGTAGAGCCCGACAGAGCCCGACAGAGCCCGACAGAGCCCGACAGGGCCCGACAGAGCCCGACAGAGCCCGACAGAAACCGACAGAGCCCGACAGGGCCCAGTAGAGCCCGACAGAGCCCGACAGAGCCCGACAGGGCCCGACAGGGAACAGTAGAGCCCAGTAGAGCCCGACAGAGCCCGACAGAGCCCGACAGGACCCGACAGAGCCCGACAGAACCCGACAGAGCCCGACAGAGCCCGACAGGGCCCGACAGGGCCCGACAGAGCCCGACAGAGCCCGACAGAACCTGACAGAGCCCGACAGAGACCAGTAGAGCCCGACAGAGCCCGACAGAGCCCGACAGAGCCCGACAGGGCCCGACAGGGCCCGACAGAGCCCGACAGAGCCCGACAGGGCCCGACAGGGCACGACAGGGAACAGTAGAGCCCAGTAGAGCCCGACAGAGCCCGACAGAGCCCGACAGAGCCCGAGAGGGCCCGACAGAGCCCGACAGGGCCCAGTAGAGCCCGACAGAGCCCGACAGGGCCCGACAGGGCCCGACAGGGCCCAGTAGAGCCCGACAGAGCCCGACAGAGCCCGACAGGGCCCGACAGGGCCCGACAGGGCCCGACAGAGCCCGACAGGGCCCGACAGAGCCCGACAGAGCCCGACAGAGCCCGACAGGGAACAGTAGAGCCCGACAGAGCCCGACAGAGCCCGACAGAGCCCGACAGAGCCCGATAGGGCCCGACAGAGCCCGACAGGGACCGACAGGGAACAGTAGAGCCCGACAGAGCCCGACAGAGCCCGACAGAGCCCGACAAAGCTCGACAGGGCCCGACAGGGCCCAGTAGAGCCCGACAGGGCCCGACAGAGCCCGACAGAGCCCGACAGGGCCCGACAGAGCCCGACAGAGCCCAGTAGAGCCCGACAGAGCCCGACAGAGCCCGACAGAGCCCGACAGGGCCCGACAGAGCCCGACAGGGCCCGACAGAGCCCGACAGAGCCCAGTAGAGCTCGACGGAGCCCGACATAGCCCGACAGGGCCCGACAGGGCCCAGTAGAGCCCGACAGAGCCCGACAGAGCCCGACAGGGCCCGACAGGGCCCGACAGAGCCCGACAGAGCCCGACAGAGCCCGACAGACCCCAATAGAGCCCGACAGAGGCCAGTAGAGCCCGACAGAGCCCGACAGAGCCCGTCAGAGCCCGCCAGGGCCTGACAGGGCTCGACAGAGCCCAGTAGAGCCCGACAGAGCCCGACAGAGCCCGACAGAGCCCGACAGGGCCCGACAGAGCCCGACAGAGCCCAGTAGAGCCCGACAGAGCCCGACAGAGCCCGAGAGGGCCCGACAGAGCCCGACAGAGCCCGACAGAGCCCGCAAGGGCCCGACAGGGCCCAGTAGAGCCCGACAGAGCCGGACAGAGCCCGACAGGGCCCGACAGAGCCCGACAGAGCCCAGTAGAGCCCGACAGAGCCCGACAGAGCCCGACAGGGCCCGACAGAGCCCGACAGAGACCAGTAGAGCCCGACAGAGCCCGACAGAGCCCGACAGAGCCCGACAGGGCCCGACAAGGCCCGACAGGGCCCAGTAGAGCCCGACAGAGCCCGACAGAGCCCGACAGAGCCCGACAGGCCCCGACAGAGCCCGACAGAGCCCGACAGGGCCCAGTAGAGCCCAACAGAGCCCGACAGAGCCCGACAGAGCCCAGTAGAGCCCGACAGAGCCCGACAGAGCCCGAAAGAGCCCAACAGAGCCCGACAGGCCCCGACAGATCCTGACAGAGCCCGACAGGGCCCGACAGAGCCCGACAGAGCCCAACAGAGCCCGACAGAGCCGAGTAGAGCCCGACAGACCCCGACAGAGCCCGACAGGGCCCGACAGGGCACGACAGGGCCCAACAGAGGCCGACAGGGCCCGACAGAGCCCGACAGGGCCCGACAGGGCCCAGTAGAGCCCGACAGAGCCCGACAGAGCCCGACAGAGCCCGACAGAGCCCGAGAGGGCCCGACAGGGCCCGACAGGGCCCAGTAGAGCCCGACAGAGCCCGACAGAGCCCGACAGAGCCCGACAGAGCCCGACAGGGCCCGACAGAGCCCGACAGAGCCCGCAAGGGCCCGACAGGGCCCGACAGAGCCCGACAGAGCCCGACAGGGCCCGACAGACCCCAATAGAGCCCGACAGAGCCCAGTAGAGCCCGAGAGAGCCCGACAGAGCCCGACAGAGCCCGACAGGGCCCGACAGGGCCCGACAGAGCCCGACAGGGCCCAGTTTAGCCCAGTAGAGCCCGACAGAGCCCGACAGAGCCCGACAGAGCCCAGTAGAGCCCGACAGAGCCCGACAGAGCCCGACAGGGCCCGACAGAGCCCGACAGAGACCAGTAGAGCCCGACAGAGCCCGACAGAGCCCGACAGAGCCCGACAGGGCCCGACAAGGCCCGACAGGGCCCAGTAGAGCCCGACAGAGCCCGACAGAGCCCGACAGAGCCCGACAGGCCCCGACAGAGCCCGACAGAGCCCGACAGGGCCCAGTAGAGCCCAACAGAGCCCGACAGAGCCCGACAGAGCCCAGTAGAGCCCGACAGAGCCCGACAGAGCCCGAAAGAGCCCAACAGAGCCCGACAGGGCCCGACAGATCCTGACAGAGCCCGACAGGGCCCGACAGAGCCCGACAGAGCCCAACAGAGCCCGACAGAGCCGAGTAGAGCCCGACAGAGCCCGACAGAGCCCGACAGGGCCCGACAGGGCACGACAGGGCCCAACAGAGGCCGACAGGGCCCGACAGAGCCCGACAGGGCCCGACAGGGAACAGTAGAGCACAGTAGAGCCCGACAGAGCCCGACAGAGCCCGACAGGGCCCGACAGAGCCCGACAGGGCCCGACAGGGCCCGACAGAGCCCAGTAGAGCCCGACAGAGCCCGACAGAGCCCGACAGAGCCCGACAGGGCCCGACAGAGCCCGACAGAGCCCGACAGAAACCGACAGAGCCCGACAGGGCCCAGTAGAGCCCGACAGAGCCCGACAGAGCCCGACAGGGCCCGACAGGGCCCAGTAGAGCCCGACAGAGCCCGACAGAGCCCGACAGGGCCCGACAGGGCCCGACAGAGCCCGACAGAGCCCGACAGGGCCCGACAGACCCCAATAGAGCCCGACAGAGCCCAGTAGAGCCCGACAGAGCCCGACAGAGCCCGTCACAGCCCGACAGGGCCTGACAGGGCTCGACAGAGCCCAGTAGAGCCCGACAGAGCCCGACAGAGCCCGACAGAGCCCGACAGGGCCCGACAGGGCCCGACAGGGCCCAGTAGAGCCCGACAGGGCCCGACAGAACCCGACAGAGCCCGACAGAGCCCGACAGGGCCCGACAGAGCCCGACAGAGCCCAGTAGAGCCCGACAGAGCCCGACAGAGCCCGAGAGGGCCCGACAGAGCCCGACAGAGCCCAGTAGAGCCCGACAGAGCCCGACAGAGCCCGAAAGAGCCCAACAGAGCCCGACAGGGCCCGACAGATCCTCACAGAGCCCGACAGGGCCCGACAGAGCCCGACAGAGCCCAACAGAGCCCGACAGAGCCGAGTAGAGCCCGACAGAGCCCGACAGAGCCCGACAGGGCCCGACAGGGCCCCACAGGGCCCAACAGAGGCCGACAGGGCCCGACAGAGCCCGACAGAGCCCGACAGGGCCCAGTAGAGCCCGACAGAGCCCGACAGGGCCCGACAGGGCCCGACAGGGCCCAGTAGAGCCCGACAGAGCCCAGTAGAGCCCGACAGAGCCCGACAGAGCCCGACAGGGCCTGACAGGGCCCGACAGAGCCCGACAGGGCCCGACAGAGCCCGACAGAGCCCGACAGGGCCCGACAGAGCCCGACAGAGCCCGACAGGGCCCAGTAGAGCCCGACAGAGCCCGACAGAGCCCGACAGGGCCTGACAGGGCCCGACAGAGCCCGACAGGGCCCGACAGAGCCCGACAGAGCCCGACAGAGCCCGACAGAGCCCGACAGGGCCCGACAGAGCCCGACAGAGCCCGACAGAGCCCGACAAAGCCCGACAGGGCCCGACAGGGCCCGACAGAGCCTGACAGGGACCGACAAAGCCCGACAGAGCCCGACAGAGCCGGACAGGGCCCGACAGAGCCCAACAGAGCCCGACAGAGCCCGACAGGGCCCAGTAGAGCCCGACAGAGCCCGATAGAGCCCGACAGAGCCCGACAGGGCCCGACAGAGCCCGACAGGGCCCGACAGAGCCCGACAGAGCCCAGTAGAGCCCGACAGAGCCCGACAGGGCCCGACAGGGAACAGTAGAGCCCAGTAGAGCCCGACAGAGCCCGACAGAGCCCGACAGGGCCCGACAGAGCCCGACAGAACCCGACAGAGCCCGACAGAGCCCGACAGGGCCCGACAGAGCCCGACAGAGCCCAGTAGAGCCCGACAGAGCCCGACAGAGCCCGACAGAGCCCGACAGGGCCCGACAGGGCCCGACAGGGCCCGACAGAGCCCGACAGGGCCCGACAGAGCCCGACAGGGCCCGACAGGGAACAGTAGAGCCCAGTAGAGCCCGACAGAGCCCGACAGAGCCTGACAGAGCCCGACAGAACCCGACAGAGCCCGACAGAGCCCGACAGGGCCCGACAGAGCCCGACAGAACCCGACAGAGCCCGACAGAGCCCGACAGGGCCCGACAGAGCCCGACAGGGCCCAGTAGAGCCCGACAGAGCCCGACAGGGCCCGACAGGGCCCGACAGGGCCCAGTAGAGCCCGACAGAGCCCAGTAGAGCCCGACAGAGCCCGACAGAGCCCGACAGGGCCCGACAGGGCCCGACAGAGCCCGACAGGGCCCGACAGAGCCCGACAGAGCCCGACAGGGCCCAGTAGAGCCCGACAGAGCCCGACAGAGCCCGACAGAGCCCGACAAAGCCCGACAGGGCCCGACAGGGCCCGACAGAGCCCGACAGAGCCGGACAGGGCCCGACAGAGCCCAACAGAGCCCGACAGAGCCCGACAGGGCCCATTAGAGCCCGACAGAGCCCGACAGAGCCCGACAGAGCCCGACAGGGCCCGACAGGGCCCGACAGAACCCGTCAGAGACTAGTAGAGCCCGACAGAGCCCGACAGAGCCCGACAGAGCCCGACAGGGCCCGACCGAGCCCGACATAGCACAGTAGAGCCCGACAGAGCCCGACAGAGCCCGACAGAGCCCGACAGAGCCCGACAGGGCCCAGTAGAGCCCAGTAGAACCCGACAGAGCCCAGTAGAGCCCGACAGAGCCCGACGGAGACCGACAGAGCCCGACAGGGCCCGACAGAGCCCGACAGGGCCCGACAGGGCCCGACAGAGCCCGACAGAGCCCGACAGAACCCGACAGAGCCCGACAGAGCCCAGTAGAGCCTGACAGAGCCCGACAGAGCCCGACAGAGCTCGACAGGGCCCGACAGGGCCCGACAGAGCCCGACAGAGCCCAGTAGAGCCCGACAGAGCCCGACAGAGCCCGACAGAGCCCGACAGGGCCCAGTAGAGCCCGACAGAGCCCGACAGAGCCCGACAGAGCCCGACAGGGCCCGACAGAGCCCGACAGAGCCCGACAGGCCCCAGTAGAGCCTCACAGAGCCCGACAGAGCTCGACAGAGCCCGACAAAGCCCGACAGGGCCCGACAGGGCCCGACAGAGCCCGACAGGGCCCGAAAGAGCCCGACAGGGCCCAGTAGAGCCTGACAGAGCCCGACAGAGCTCGACAGAGCCCGACAGAGCCCGACAGGGCCCAACAGAGCCCGACAGAGGCCGACAGGGCCCGACAGAGCCCGACAGGGCCCGACAGGGAACAGTAGAGCCCAGTAGAGCCCGACAGAGCCCGACAGAGCCCGACAGGGCCCGACAGAGCCCGACAGGGCCCAGTAGAGCCCGACAGAGCCCGACAGGGCCCGACAGGGCCCGACAGGGCCCAGTAGAGCCCGACAGAGCCCGACAGAGCCCGACAGAGCCCGACAGGGCCCGACAGAGCTCGACAGAGCCCGACAGAAACCGACAGAGCCCGACAGGGCCCAGTAGAGCCCGACAGAGCCCGACAGAGCCCGACAGGGAACAGTAGAGCACAGTAGAGCCCGACAGAGCCCGACAGAGCCCGACAGAGCCCGACAGGGCCCGACAGAGCCCGACAGGGCCCGACAGGGCCCGACAGAGCCCAGTAGAGCCCGACAGAGCCCGACAGAGCCCGACAGAGCCCGACAGGGCCCGACAGAGCCCGACAGAGCCCGACAGAAACCGACAGAGCCCGACAGGGCCCAGTAGAGCCCGACAGAGCCCGACAGAGCCCGACAGGGCCCGACAGGGAACAGTAGAGCCCAGTAGAGCCCGACAGAGCCCGACAGAGCCCGACAGAGCCCGACAGGACCCGACAGAGCCCGACAGAACCCGACAGAGCCCGACAGAGCCCGACAGGGCCCGACAGGGCCCGACAGAGCCCGACAGAGCCCGACAGAACCTGACAGAGCCCGACAGAGACCAGTAGAGCCCGACAGAGCCCGACAGAGCCCGACAGAGCCCGACAGGGCCCGACAGGGCCCGACAGAGCCCGACAGAGCCCGGCAGGGCCCGACAGGGCCCGACAGGGAACAGTAGAGCCCAGTAGAGCCCGACAGAGCCCGACAGAGCCCGAGAGGGCCCGACAGAGCCCGACAGGGCCCAGTAGAGCCCGACAGAGCCCGACAGAGCCCGACAGGGCCCGACAGGGCCCGACAGGGCCCAGTAGAGCCCGACAGAGCCCGACAGAGCCCGACAGGGCCCGACAGGGCCCGACAGGGCCCGACAGAGCCCGACAGGGCCCGACAGAGCCCGACAGAGCCCGACAGAGCCCGACAGGGAACAGTAGAGCCCGACAGAGCCCGACAGAGCCCGACAGAGCCCGATAGGGCCCGACAGAGCCCGACAGGGACCGACAGGGAACAGTAGAGCCCGACAGAGCCCGACAGAGCCCGACAGAGCCCGACAAAGCTCGACAGGGCCCGACAGGGCCCAGTAGAGCCCGACAGGGCGCGACAGAGCCCGACAGAGCCCGACAGAGCCCGACAGAGCCCGACAGGGCCCGACAGAGCCCGACAGAGCCCAGTAGAGCCCGACAGAGCCCGACAGAGCCCGACAGAGCCCGACAGGGCCCGACAGAGCCCGACAGGGCCCGACAGAGCCCGACAGAGCTCAGTAGAGCCCGACAGAGCCCGACAGAGCCCGAAAGAGCCCAACAGAGCCCGACAGGGCCCGACAGATCCTGACAGAGCCCGACAGGGCCCGACAGAGCCCGACAGAGCCCAACAGAGCCCGACAGAGCCGAGTAGAGCCCGACAGAGCCCGACAGAGCCCGACAGGGCCCGACAGGGCCCGACAGGGCCCAACAGAGGCCGACAGGGCCCGACAGAGCCCGACAGGGCCCGACAGGGAACAGTAGAGCACAGTAGAGCCCGACAGAGCCCGACAGAGCCCGACAGGGCCCGACAGAGCCCGACAGGGCCCGACAGGGCCCGACAGAGCCCAGTAGAGCCCGACAGAGCCCGACAGAGCCCGACAGAGCCCGACAGGGCCCGACAGAGCCCGACAGAGCCCGACAGAAACCGACAGAGCCCGACAGGGCCCAGTAGAGCCCGACAGAGCCCGACAGAGCCCGACAGGGCCCGACAGGGAACAGTAGAGCCCAGTAGAGCCCGACAGAGCCCGACAGAGCCCGACAGGACCCGACAGAGCCCGACAGAACCCGACAGAGCCCGACAGAGCCCGACAGGGCCCGACAGGGCCCGACAGAGCCCGACAGAGCCCGACAGAACCTGACAGAGCCCGACAGAGACCAGTAGAGCCCGACAGAGCCCGACAGAGCCCGACAGAGCCCGACAGGGCCCGACAGGGCCCGACAGAGCCCGACAGAGCCCGACAGGGCCCGACAGGGCACGACAGGGAACAGTAGAGCCCAGTAGAGCCCGACAGAGCCCGACAGAGCCCGACAGAGCCCGAGAGGGCCCGACAGAGCCCGACAGGGCCCAGTAGAGCCCGACAGAGCCCGACAGGGCCCGACAGGGCCCGACAGGGCCCAGTAGAGCCCGACAGAGCCCGACAGAGCCCGACAGGGCCCGACAGGGCCCGACAGGGCCCGACAGAGCCCGACAGGGCCCGACAGAGCCCGACAGAGCCCGACAGAGCCCGACAGGGAACAGTAGAGCCCGACAGAGCCCGACAGAGCCCGACAGAGCCCGACAGAGCCCGATAGGGCCCGACAGAGCCCGACAGGGACCGACAGGGAACAGTAGAGCCCGACAGAGCCCGACAGAGCCCGACAGAGCCCGACAAAGCTCGACAGGGCCCGACAGGGCCCAGTAGAGCCCGACAGGGCCCGACAGAGCCCGACAGAGCCCGACAGGGCCCGACAGAGCCCGACAGAGCCCAGTAGAGCCCGACAGAGCCCGACAGAGCCCGACAGAGCCCGACAGGGCCCGACAGAGCCCGACAGGGCCCGACAGAGCCCGACAGAGCCCAGTAGAGCTCGACGGAGCCCGACATAGCCCGACAGGGCCCGACAGGGCCCAGTAGAGCCCGACAGAGCCCGACAGAGCCCGACAGGGCCCGACAGGGCCCGACAGAGCCCGACAGAGCCCGACAGAGCCCGACAGACCCCAATAGAGCCCGACAGAGGCCAGTAGAGCCCGACAGAGCCCGACAGAGCCCGTCAGAGCCCGCCAGGGCCTGACAGGGCTCGACAGAGCCCAGTAGAGCCCGACAGAGCCCGACAGAGCCCGACAGAGCCCGACAGGGCCCGACAGAGCCCGACAGAGCCCAGTAGAGCCCGACAGAGCCCGACAGAGCCCGAGAGGGCCCGACAGAGCCCGACAGAGCCCGACAGAGCCCGCAAGGGCCCGACAGGGCCCAGTAGAGCCCGACAGAGCCGGACAGAGCCCGACAGGGCCCGACAGAGCCCGACAGAGACCAGTAGAGCCCGACAGAGCCCGACAGAGCCCGACAGGGCCCGACAGAGCCCGACAGAGACCAGTAGAGCCCGACAGAGCCCGACAGAGCCCGACAGAGCCCGACAGGGCCCGACAAGGCCCGACAGGGCCCAGTAGAGCCCGACAGAGCCCGACAGAGCCCGACAGAGCCCGACAGGCCCCGACAGAGCCCGACAGAGCCCGACAGGGCCCAGTAGAGCCCAACAGAGCCCGACAGAGCCCGACAGAGCCCAGTAGAGCCCGACAGAGCCCGACAGAGCCCGAAAGAGCCCAACAGAGCCCGACAGGCCCCGACAGATCCTGACAGAGCCCGACAGGGCCCGACAGAGCCCGACAGAGCCCAACAGAGCCCGACAGAGCCGAGTAGAGCCCGACAGACCCCGACAGAGCCCGACAGGGCCCGACAGGGCACGACAGGGCCCAACAGAGGCCGACAGGGCCCGACAGAGCCCGACAGGGCCCGACAGGGCCCAGTAGAGCCCGACAGAGCCCGACAGAGCCCGACAGAGCCCGAGAGGGCCCGACAGGGCCCGACAGGGCCCAGTAGAGCCCGACAGAGCCCGACAGAGCCCGACAGAGCCCGACAGAGCCCGACAGGGCCCGACAGAGCCCGACAGAGCCCGCAAGGGCCCGACAGGGCCCGACAGAGCCCGACAGAGCCCGACAGGGCCCGACAGACCCCAATAGAGCCCGACAGAGCCCAGTAGAGCCCGAGAGAGCCCGACAGAGCCCGACAGAGCCCGACAGGGCCCGACAGGGCCCGACAGAGCCCGACAGGGCCCAGTTTAGCCCAGTAGAGCCCGACAGAGCCCGACAGAGCCCGACAGAGCCCAGTAGAGCCCGACAGAGCCCGACAGAGCCCGACAGGGCCCGACAGAGCCCGACAGAGACCAGTAGAGCCCGACAGAGCCCGACAGAGCCCGACAGAGCCCGACAGGGCCCGACAAGGCCCGACAGGGCCCAGTAGAGCCCGACAGAGCCCGACAGAGCCCGACAGAGCCCGACAGGCCCCGACAGAGCCCGACAGAGCCCGACAGGGCCCAGTAGAGCCCAACAGAGCCCGACAGAGCCCGACAGAGCCCAGTAGAGCCCGACAGAGCCCGACAGAGCCCGAAAGAGCCCAACAGAGCCCGACAGGGCCCGACAGATCCTGACAGAGCCCGCCAGGGCCCGACAGAGCCCGACAGAGCCCAACAGAGCCCGACAGAGCCGAGTAGAGCCCGACAGAGCCCGACAGAGCCCGACAGGGCCCGACAGGGCACGACAGGGCCCAACAGAGGCCGACAGGGCCCGACAGAGCCCGACAGGGCCCGACAGGGAACAGTAGAGCACAGTAGAGCCCGACAGAGCCCGACAGAGCCCGACAGGGCCCGACAGAGCCCGACAGGGCCCGACAGGGCCCGACAGAGCCCAGTAGAGCCCGACAGAGCCCGACAGAGCCCGACAGAGCCCGACAGGGCCCGACAGAGCCCGACAGAGCCCGACAGAAACCGACAGAGCCCGACAGGGCCCAGTAGAGCCCGACAGAGCCCGACAGAGCCCGACAGGGCCCGACAGGGCCCAGTAGAGCCCGACAGAGCCCGACAGAGCCCGACAGGGCCCGACAGGGCCCGACAGAGCCCGACAGAGCCCGACAGGGCCCGACAGACCCCAATAGAGCCCGACAGAGCCCAGTAGAGCCCGACAGAGCCCGACAGAGCCCGTCACAGCCCGACAGGGCCTGACAGGGCTCGACAGAGCCCAGTAGAGCCCGACAGAGCCCGACAGAGCCCGACAGAGCCCGACAGGGCCCGACAGGGCCCGACAGGGCCCAGTAGAGCCCGACAGGGCCCGACAGAACCCGACAGAGCCCGACAGAGCCCGACAGGGCCCGACAGAGCCCGACAGAGCCCAGTAGAGCCCGACAGAGCCCGACAGAGCCCGAGAGGGCCCGACAGAGCCCGACAGAGCCCAGTAGAGCCCGACAGAGCCTGACAGAGCCCGAAAGAGCCCAACAGAGCCCGACAGGGCCCGACAGATCCTCACAGAGCCCGACAGGGCCCGACAGAGCCCGACAGAGCCCAACAGAGCCCGACAGAGCCGAGTAGAGCCCGACAGAGCCCGACAGAGCCCGACAGGGCCCGACAGGGCCCCACAGGGCCCAACAGAGGCCGACAGGGCCCGACAGAGCCCGACAGAGCCCGACAGGGCCCAGTAGAGCCCGACAGAGCCCGACAGGGCCCGACAGGGCCCGACAGGGCCCAGTAGAGCCCGACAGAGCCCAGTAGAGCCCGACAGAGCCCGACAGAGCCCGACAGGGCCTGACAGGGCCCGACAGAGCCCGACAGGGCCCGACAGAGCCCGACAGAGCCCGACAGGGCCCGACAGAGCCCGACAGAGCCCGACAGGGCCCAGTAGAGCCCGACAGAGCCCGACAGAGCCCGACAGAGCCCGACAAAGCCCGACAGGGCCCGACAGGGCCCGACAGAGCCTGACAGGGACCGACAAAGCCCGACAGAGCCCGACAGAGCCGGACAGGGCCCGACAGAGCCCAACAGAGCCCGACAGAGCCCGACAGGGCCCAGTAGAGCCCGACAGAGCCCGATAGAGCCCGACAGAGCCCGACAGGGCCCGACAGAGCCCGACAGGGCCCGACAGAGCCCGACAGAGCCCAGTAGAGCCCGACAGAGCCCGACAGGGCCCGACAGGGAACAGTAGAGCCCAGTAGAGCCCGACAGAGCCCGACAGAGCCCGACAGAGCCCGACAGGGCCCGACAGAGCCCGACAGAACCCGACAGAGCCCGACAGAGCCCGACAGGGCCCGACAGAGCCCGACAGAGCCCAGTAGAGCCCGACAGAGCCCGACAGAGCCCGACAGAGCCCGACAGGGCCCGACAGGGCCCGACAGGGCCCGACAGAGCCCGACAGGGCCCGACAGAGCCCGACAGGGCCCGACAGGGAACAGTAGAGCCCAGTAGAGCCCGACAGAGCCCGACAGAGCCTGACAGAGCCCGACAGAACCCGACAGAGCCCGACAGAGCCCGACAGGGCCCGACAGAGCCCGACAGAACCCGACAGAGCCCGACAGAGCCCGACAGGGCCCGACAGAGCCCGACAGGGCCCAGTAGAGCCCGACAGAGCCCGACAGAGCCCGACAGGGCCCGACAGGGCCCAGTAGAGCCCGACAGAGCCCAGTAGAGCCCGACAGAGCCCGACAGAGCCCGACAGGGCCCGACAGGGCCCGACAGAGCCCGACAGGGCCCGACAGAGCCCGACAGAGCCCGACAGGGCCCAGTAGAGCCCGACAGAGCCCGACAGAGCCCGACAGAGCCCGACAAAGCCCGACAGGGCCCGACAGGGCCCGACAGAGCCCGACAGAGCCGGACAGGGCCCGACAGAGCCCAACAGAGCCCGACAGAGCCCGACAGGGCCCATTAGAGCCCGACAGAGCCCGACAGAGCCCGACAGAGCCCGACAGGGCCCGACAGGGCCCGACAGAACCCGTCAGAGACTAGTAGAGCCCGACAGAGCCCGACAGAGCCCGACAGAGCCCGACAGGGCCCGACCGAGCCCGACATAGCACAGTAGAGCCCGACAGAGCCCGACAGAGCCCGACAGAGCCCGACAGAGCCCGACAGGGCCCAGTAGAGCCCAGTAGAACCCGACAGAGCCCAGTAGAGCCCGACAGAGCCCGACGGAGACCGACAGAGCCCGACAGGGCCCGACAGAGCCCGACAGGGCCCGACAGGGCCCGACAGAGCCCGACAGAGCCCGACAGAACCCGACAGAGCCCGACAGAGCCCAGTAGAGCCTGACAGAGCCCGACAGAGCCCGACAGAGCTCGACAGGGCCCGACAGGGCCCGACAGAGCCCGACAGAGCCCAGTAGAGCCCGACAGAGCCCGACAGAGCCCGACAGAGCCCGACAGGGCCCAGTAGAGCCCGACAGAGCCCGACAGAGCCCGACAGAGCCCGACAGGGCCCGACAGAGCCCGACAGAGCCCGACAGGCCCCAGTAGAGCCTCACAGAGCCCGACAGAGCTCGACAGAGCCCGACAAAGCCCGACAGGGCCCGACAGGGCCCGACAGAGCCCGACAGGGCCCGAAAGAGCCCGACAGGGCCCAGTAGAGCCTGACAGAGCCCGACAGAGCTCGACAGAGCCCGACAGAGCCCGACAGGGCCCAACAGAGCCCGACAGAGGCCGACAGGGCCCGACAGAGCCCGACAGGGCCCGACAGGGAACAGTAGAGCCCAGTAGAGCCCGACAGAGCCCGACAGAGCCCGACAGGGCCCGACAGAGCCCGACAGGGCCCAGTAGAGCCCGACAGAGCCCGACAGGGCCCGACAGGGCCCGACAGGGCCCAGTAGAGCCCGACAGAGCCCGACAGAGCCCGACAGGGCCCGACAGAGCTCGACAGAGCCCGACAGAAACCGACAGAGCCCGACAGGGCCCAGTAGAGCCCGACAGAGCCCGACAGAGCCCGACAGGGCCCGACAGGGAACAGTAGAACCCAGTAGAGCCCGACAGAGCCCGACAGAGCCCGACAGAGCCCGACAGGGCCCGACAGGGCCCGACAGGGCCCGACAGAACCTGACAGAGCCCGACAGAGCCCAGTAGAGCCCGACAGAGCCCGACAGAGCCCGACAGAGCCCGACAGGGCCCGACAGGGCCCGACAGAGCCCGACAGAGCCCGACAGGGCCCGACAGAGCCCGACAGGGCCCGACAGGGAACAGTAGAGCCCAGTAGAGCCTGACAGAGCCTGACAGAGCCCAGTAGAGCCCGAGAGGGCCCGACAGAGCCCGACAGGGCCCAGTAGAGCCCGACAGAGCCCGACAGGGCCCGACAGGGCCCGACAGGGCCCAGTAGAGCCCGACAGAGCCCGACAGAGCCCGACAGGGCCCGACAGGGCCCGACAGAGCCCGACAGAGCCCGACAGGGCCCGACAGAGCCCGACAGGGCCCGACAGAGCCCGACAGAGCCCAGTAGAGCCCGACAGAGCCCGACAGAGCCCGACAGAGCCCGACAGAGCCCGACAGAGCCCAGTAGAGCCCGACAGAGCCCGACAGAGCCCGACAGGGCCCGACAGGGCCCGACAGAGGCCGACAGGGCCCGACAGAGCCCGACAGGGCCCGACAGGGAACAGTAGAGCCCAGTAGAGCCCGACAGAGCCCGACAGAGCCCGACAGGGCCCGACAGAGCCCGACAGGGCCCAGTAGAGCCTGACAGAGCCCGACAGGGCCCGACAGGGCCCGACAGAGCCCGACAGAGCCCGACAGAGCCCGACAGAGACCGACAGGGCCCGACAGGGCCCGACAGGGCCCGACAGAGCCCGACAGGGCCCGACAGGGCCCAGTAGAGCCCGACAGGGCCCGACAGGGCCCAGTAGAGCCCGACAGAGCCCGACAGAGCCCGACAAAGCTCGACAGGGCCCGACAGGGCCCAGTAGAGCCCGAAAGGGCCCGACAGAGCCCGACAGAGCCCGACAGAGCCCGACAGAGCCCGACAGGGCCCGACAGAGACCGACAGAGCCCAGTAGAGCCCAACAGAGCCCGACAGAGCCCGACAGAGCCCGACAGGGCCCGACAGAGCCCGACAGGGCCCGACAGAGCCCGACAGAGCCCAGTAGAGCTCGACAGAGCCCGACAGAGCCCGAGAGGGCCCGACAGGGCCCAGTAGAGCCCGACAGAGCCCGACAGAGCCCGACAGGGCCCGACAGGGCCCGACAGAGCCCGACAGAGCCCGACAGGGCCCGACAGACCCCAATAGAGCCCGACAGAGCCCGACAGAGCCCGACAGAGCCCGACAGGGCCCGACAGAGCCCGACAGAGCCCGACAGGCCCCAGTAGAGCCTCACAGAGCCCGACAGAGCTCGACAGAGCCCGACAAAGCCCGACAGGGCCCGACAGGGCCCGACAGAGCCCGACAGGGCCCGAAAGAGCCCGACAGGGCCCAGTAGAGCCTGACAGAGCCCGACAGAGCTCGACAGAGCCCGACAGAGCCCGACAGGGCCCAACAGAGCCCGACAGAGGCCGACAGGGCCCGACAGAGCCCGACAGGGCCCGACAGGGAACAGTAGAGCCCAGTAGAGCCCGACAGAGCCCGACAGAGCCCGACAGGGCCCGACAGAGCCCGACAGGGCCCAGTAGAGCCCGACAGAGCCCGACAGGGCCCGACAGGGCCCGACAGGGCCCAGTAGAGCCCGACAGAGCCCGACAGAGCCCGACAGAGCCCGACAGGGCCCGACAGAGCTCGACAGAGCCCGACAGAAACCGACAGAGCCCGACAGGGCCCAGTAGAGCCCGACAGAGCCCGACAGAGCCCGACAGGGCCCGACAGGGAACAGTAGAACCCAGTAGAGCCCGACAGAGCCCGACAGAGCCCGACAGAGCCCGACAGGGCCCGACAGGGCCCGACAGGGCCCGACAGAACCTGACAGAGCCCGACAGAGCCCAGTAGAGCCCGACAGAGCCCGACAGAGCCCGACAGAGCCCGACAGGGCCCGACAGGGCCCGACAGAGCCCGACAGAGCCCGACAGGGCCCGACAGAGCCCGACAGGGCCCGACAGGGAACAGTAGAGCCCAGTAGAGCCTGACAGAGCCTGACAGAGCCCAGTAGAGCCCGAGAGGGCCCGACAGAGCCCGACAGGGCCCAGTAGAGCCCGACAGAGCCCGACAGGGCCCGACAGGGCCCGACAGGGCCCAGTAGAGCCCGACAGAGCCCGACAGAGCCCGACAGGGCCCGACAGGGCCCGACAGAGCCCGACAGAGCCCGACAGGGCCCGACAGAGCCCGACAGGGCCCGACAGAGCCCGACAGAGCCCAGTAGAGCCCGACAGAGCCCGACAGAGCCCGACAGAGCCCGACAGAGCCCGACAGAGCCCAGTAGAGCCCGACAGAGCCCGACAGAGCCCGACAGGGCCCGACAGGGCCCGACAGAGGCCGACAGGGCCCGACAGAGCCCGACAGGGCCCGACAGGGAACAGTAGAGCCCAGTAGAGCCCGACAGAGCCCGACAGAGCCCGACAGGGCCCGACAGAGCCCGACAGGGCCCAGTAGAGCCTGACAGAGCCCGACAGGGCCCGACAGGGCCCGACAGAGCCCGACAGAGCCCGACAGAGCCCGACAGAAACCGACAGAGCCCGACAGGGCCCGACAGAGCCCGACAGGGCCCGACAGGGCCCGACAGGGCCCGACAGAGCCCGACAGGGCCCGACAGGGCCCAGTAGAGCCCGACAGGGCCCGACAGGGCCCAGTAGAGCCCGACAGAGCCCGACAGAGCCCGACAAAGCTCGACAGGGCCCGACAGGGCCCAGTAGAGCCCGAAAGGGCCCGACAGAGCCCGACAGAGCCCGACAGAGCCCGACAGAGCCCGACAGGGCCCGACAGAGACCGACAGAGCCCAGTAGAGCCCGACAGAGCCCGACAGAGCCCGACAGAGCCCGACAGGGCCCGACAGAGCCCGACAGGGCCCGACAGAGCCCGACAGAGCCCAGTAGAGCTCGACAGAGCCCGACAGAGCCCGAGAGGGCCCGACAGGGCCCAGTAGAGCCCGACAGAGCCCGACAGAGCCCGACAGGGCCCGACAGGGCCCGACAGAGCCCGACAGAGCCCGACAGGGCCCGACAGACCCCAATAGAGCCCGACAGAGCCCACTAGAGCCCGACAGAGCCCGACAGAGCCCGACAGAGCCCGACAGGGCCCGACAGGGCCCGACAGAGCCCAGTAGAGCCCGACAGAGCCCGACAGAGCCCGACAGAGCCCGACAGGGCCCGACAGGGCCCAGTAGAGACCGACAGGGCCCGACAGAGCCCGACAGAGCCCGACAGAGCCCGACAGGGCCCGACAGAGCCCGACAGAGCCCAGTAGAGCCCGACAGAGCCCGACAGAGCCCGACAGAGCCCGAGAGGGCCCGACAGGGCCCGACAGGGCCCAGTAGAGCCCGACAGAGCCCGACAGAGCCCGACAGAGCCCGACAGAGCCCGACAGGGCCCGACAGAGCCCGACAGAGCCCGCAAGGGCCCGACAGGGCCCGACAGAGCCCGACAGAGCCCGACAGGGCCCGACAGACCCCAATAGAGCCCGACAGAGCCCAGTAGAGCCCGAGAGAGCCCGACAGAGCCCGACAGAGCCCGACAGGGCCCGACAGGGCCCGACAGAGCCCGACAGGGCCCAGTTTAGCCCAGTAGAGCCCGACAGAGCCCGACAGAGCCCGACAGAGCCCAGTAGAGCCCGACAGAGCCCGACAGAGCCCGACAGGGCCCGACAGAGCCCGACAGAGACCAGTAGAGCCCGACAGAGCCCGACAGAGCCCGACAGAGCCCGACAGGGCCCGACAAGGCCCGACAGGGCCCAGTAGAGCCCGACAGAGCCCGACAGAGCCCGACAGAGCCCGACAGGCCCCGACAGAGCCCGACAGAGCCCGACAGGGCCCAGTAGAGCCCAACAGAGCCCGACAGAGCCCGACAGAGCCCAGTAGAGCCCGACAGAGCCCGACAGAGCCCGAAAGAGCCCAACAGAGCCCGACAGGGCCCGACAGATCCTGACAGAGCCCGACAGGGCCCGACAGAGCCCGACAGAGCCCAACAGAGCCCGACAGAGCCGAGTAGAGCCCGACAGAGCCCGACAGAGCCCGACAGGGCCCGACAGGGCACGACAGGGCCCAACAGAGGCCGACAGGGCCCGACAGAGCCCGACAGGGCCCGACAGGGAACAGTAGAGCACAGTAGAGCCCGACAGAGCCCGACAGAGCCCGACAGGGCCCGACAGAGCCCGACAGGGCCCGACAGGGCCCGACAGAGCCCAGTAGAGCCCGACAGAGCCCGACAGAGCCCGACAGAGCCCGACAGGGCCCGACAGAGCCCGACAGAGCCCGACAGAAACCGACAGAGCCCGACAGGGCCCAGTAGAGCCCGACAGAGCCCGACAGAGCCCGACAGGGCCCGACAGGGAACAGTAGAGCCCAGTAGAGCCCGACAGAGCCCGACAGAGCCCGACAGAGCCCGACAGGACCCGACAGAGCCCGACAGAACCCGACAGAGCCCGACAGAGCCCGACAGGGCCCGACAGGGCCCGACAGAGCCCGACAGAGCCCGACAGAACCTGACAGAGCCCGACAGAGACCAGTAGAGCCCGACAGAGCCCGACAGAGCCCGACAGAGCCCGACAGGGCCCGACAGGGCCCGACAGAGCCCGACAGAGCCCGACAGGGCCCGACAGGGAACAGTAGAGCCCAGTAGAGCCCGACAGAGCCCGACAGAGCCCGACAGAGCCCGAGAGGGCCCGACAGAGCCCGACAGGGCCCAGTAGAGCCCGACAGAGCCCGACAGGGCCCGACAGGGCCCGACAGGGCCCAGTAGAGCCCGACAGAGCCCGACAGAGCCCGACAGGGCCCGACAGGGCCCGACAGGGCCCGACAGAGCCCGACAGGGCCCGACAGAGCCCGACAGAGCCCGACAGAGCCCGACAGGGAACAGTAGAGCCCGACAGAGCCCGACAGAGCCCGACAGAGCCCGATAGGGCCCGACAGAGCCCGACAGGGACCGACAGGGAACAGTAGAGCCCGACAGAGCCCGACAGAGCCCGACAGAGCCCGACAAAGCTCGACAGGGCCCGACAGGGCCCAGTAGAGCCCGACAGGGCCCGACAGAGCCCGACAGAGCCCGACAGAGCCCGACAGAGCCCGACAGGGCCCGACAGAGCCCGACAGAGCCCAGTAGAGCCCGACAGAGCCCGACAGAGCCCGACAGAGCCCGACAGGGCCCGACAGAGCCCGACAGGGCCCGACAGAGCCCGACAGAGCTCAGTAGAGCCCGACAGAGCCCGACAGAGCCCGACAGGGCCCGACAGGGCCCGACAGGGCCCGACAGAACCTGACAGAGCCCGACAGAGCCCAGTAGAGCCCGACAGAGCCCGACAGAGCCCGACAGAGCCCGACAGGGCCCGACAGGGCCCGACAGAGCCCGACAGAGCCCGACAGGGCCCGACAGAGCCCGACAGGGCCCGACATGGAACAGTAGAGCCCAGTAGAGCCTGACAGAGCCTGACAGAGCCCAGTAGAGCCCGAGAGGGCCCGACAGAGCCCGACAGGGCCCAGTAGAGCCCGACAGAGCCCGACAGGGCCCGACAGGGCCCGACAGGGCCCAGTAGAGCCCGACAGAGCCCGACAGAGCCCGACAGGGCCCGACAGGGCCCGACAGAGCCCGACAGAGCCCGACAGGGCCCGACAGAGCCCGACAGGGCCCGACAGAGCCCGACAGAGCCCAGTAGAGCCCGACAGAGCCCGACAGAGCCCGACAGATCCCGACAGAGCCCGACAGAGCCCAGTAGAGCCCGACAGAGCCCGACAGAGCCCGACAGGGCCCGACAGGGCCCGACAGAGGCCGACAGGGCCCGACAGAGCCCGACAGGGCCCGACAGGGAACAGTAGAGCCCAGTAGAGCCCGACAGAGCCCGACAGAGCCCGACAGGGCCCGACAGGGCCCGACAGGGCCCGACAGAGCCCGACAGAGCCCGACAGAGCCCGACAGAAACCGACAGAGCCCGACAGGGCCCGACAGAGCCCGACAGGGCCCGACAGGGCCCGACAGGGCCCGACAGAGCCCGACAGGGCCCGACAGGGCCCAGTAGAGCCCGACAGGGCCCGACAGGGCCCAGTAGAGCCCGACAGAGCCCGACAGAGCCCGACAAAGCTCGACAGGGCCCGACAGGGCCCAGTAGAGCCCGAAAGGGCCCGACAGAGCCCGACAGAGCCCGACAGAGCCCGACAGAGCCCGACAGGGCCCGACAGAGACCGACAGAGCCCAGTAGAGCCCGACAGAGCCCGACAGAGCCCGACAGAGCCCGACAGGGCCCGACAGAGCCCGACAGGGCCCGACAGAGCCCGACAGAGCCCAGTAGAGCTCGACAGAGCCCGACAGAGCCCGAGAGGGCCCGACAGGGCCCAGTAGAGCCCGACAGAGGCCGACAGAGCCCGACAGGGCCCGACAGGGCCCGACAGAGCCCGACAGAGCCCGACAGGGCCCGACAGACCCCAATAGAGCCCGACAGAGCCCAGTAGAGCCCGACAGAGCCCGACAGAGCCCGACAGAGCCCGACAGGGCCCGACAGGGCCCGACAGAGCCCAGTAGAGCCCGACAGAGCCCGACAGAGCCCGACAGAGCCCGACAGGGCCCGACAGGGCCCAGTAGAGACCGACAGGGCCCGACAGAGCCCGACAGAGCCCGACAGAGCCCGACAGGGCCCGACAGAGCCCGACAGAGCCCAGTAGAGCCCGACAGAGCCCGACAGAGCCCGACAGAGCCCGAGAGGGCCCGACAGGGCCCGACAGGGCCCAGTAGAGCCCGACAGAGCCCGACAGAGCCCGACAGAGCCCGACAGAGCCCGACAGGGCCCGACAGAGCCCGACAGAGCCCGCAAGGGCCCGACAGGGCCCGACAGAGCCCGACAGAGCCCGACAGGGCCCGACAGACCCCAATAGAGCCCGACAGAGCCCAGTAGAGCCCGAGAGAGCCCGACAGAGCCCGACAGAGCCCGACAGGGCCCGACAGGGCCCGACAGAGCCCGACAGGGCCCAGTTTAGCCCAGTAGAGCCCGACAGAGCCCGACAGAGCCCGACAGAGCCCAGTAGAGCCCGACAGAGCCCGACAGAGCCCGACAGGGCCCGACAGAGCCCGACAGAGACCAGTAGAGCCCGACAGAGCCCGACAGAGCCCGACAGAGCCCGACAGGGCCCGACAAGGCCCGACAGGGCCCAGTAGAGCCCGACAGAGCCCGACAGAGCCCGACAGAGCCCGACAGGCCCCGACAGAGCCCGACAGAGCCCGACAGGGCCCAGTAGAGCCCAACAGAGCCCGACAGAGCCCGACAGAGCCCAGTAGAGCCCGACAGAGCCCGACAGAGCCCGAAAGAGCCCAACAGAGCCCGACAGGGCCCGACAGATCCTGACAGAGCCCGACAGGGCCCGACAGAGCCCGACAGAGCCCAACAGAGCCCGACAGAGCCGAGTAGAGCCCGACAGAGCCCGACAGAGCCCGACAGGGCCCGACAGGGCACGACAGGGCCCAACAGAGGCCGACAGGGCCCGACAGAGCCCGACAGGGCCCGACAGGGAACAGTAGAGCACAGTAGAGCCCGACAGAGCCCGACAGAGCCCGACAGGGCCCGACAGAGCCCGACAGGGCCCGACAGGGCCCGACAGAGCCCAGTAGAGCCCGACAGAGCCCGACAGAGCCCGACAGAGCCCGACAGGGCCCGACAGAGCCCGACAGAACCCGACAGAAACCGACAGAGCCCGACAGGGCCCAGTAGAGCCCGACAGAGCCCGACAGAGCCCGACAGGGCCCGACAGGGAACAGTAGAGCCCAGTAGAGCCCGACAGAGCCCGACAGAGCCCGACAGAGCCCGACAGGACCCGACAGAGCCCGACAGAACCCGACAGAGCCCGACAGAGCCCGACAGGGCCCGACAGGGCCCGACAGAGCCCGACAGAGCCCGACAGAACCTGACAGAGCCCGACAGAGACCAGTAGAGCCCGACAGAGCCCGACAGAGCCCGACAGAGCCCGACAGGGCCCGACAGGGCCCGACAGAGCCCGACAGAGCCCGACAGGGCCCGACAGGGAACAGTAGAGCCCAGTAGAGCCCGACAGAGCCCGACAGAGCCCGACAGAGCCCGAGAGGGCCCGACAGAGCCCGACAGGGCCCAGTAGAGCCCGACAGAGCCCGACAGGGCCCGACAGGGCCCGACAGGGCCCAGTAGAGCCCGACAGAGCCCGACAGAGCCCGACAGGGCCCGACAGGGCCCGACAGGGCCCGACAGAGCCCGACAGGGCCCGACAGAGCCCGACAGAGCCCGACAGAGCCCGACAGGGAACAGTAGAGCCCGACAGAGCCCGACAGAGCCCGACAGAGCCCGATAGGGCCCGACAGAGCCCGACAGGGACCGACAGGGAACAGTAGAGCCCGACAGAGCCCGACAGAGCCCGACAGAGCCCGACAAAGCTCGACAGGGCCCGACAGGGCCCAGTAGAGCCCGACAGGGCCCGACAGAGCCCGACAGAGCCCGACAGAACCCGACAGAGCCCGACAGAGCCCGACAGGGCCCGACAGAGGCCGACAGAGCCCAGTAGAGCCCGACAGAGCCCGACAGAGCCCGAGAGGGCCCGACAGAGCCCGACAGGGCCCAGTAGAGCCCGACAGAGCCCGACAGAGCCCGACAGAGCCCGACAGGGCCCGACAGAGCCCGACAGAGCCCGACAGAGCCCGACAGGGCCCGACAGAGCCCGACAGAGCCCGACAGGGCCCAGTAGAGCCCGACAGAGCCCGACAGAGCCCGACAGAGCCCGACAAAGCCCGACAGGGCCCGACAGGGCCCAGTAGAGCCCGACAGGGCCCGACAGAGCCCGACAGAGCCCGACAGAGCCCGACAGAGCCCGACAGGGCCCGACAGAGCCCGACAGATCCCAGTAGAGCCCGACAGAGCCCGACAGGGCCCGACAGAGCCCGACAGGGCCCGACAGAGCCCGACAGGTCCCAGTAGAGCTCGACAGAGCCCGACAGAGCCCGACAGGGCCCGACAGAGCCCGACAGGGCCCAGTAGAGCCCGACAGAGCCCGACAGAGCCCGACAGGGCCCGACAGGGCCCGACAGAGCCCGACAGAGCCCGACAGGGCCCGACAGACCCCAATAGAGCCCGACAGAGCCCAGTAGAGCCCGAGAGAGCCCGACAGAGCCCGACAGAGCCCGACAGGGCCCGACAGGGCCCGACAGAGCCCGACAGGGCCCAGTTTAGCCCAGTAGAGCCCGACAGAGCCCGACAGAGCCCAGTAGAGCCCGACAGAGCCCGACAGGGCCCGACAGAGCCCGACAGAGCCCGACAGGGCCCGACAGAGCCCGACAGAGACCAGTAGAGCCCGACAGAGCCCGACAGAGCCCGACAGAGCCCGACAGGGCCCGACAGGGCCCGACAGGGCCCAGTAGAGCCCGACAGAGCCCGACAGAGCCCGACAGAGCCCGACAGGGTCCGACAGAGCCCGACAGGGCCCGACAGAGCCCGACAGAGCCCGACAGGGCCCAGTAGAGCCCAACAGAGCCCGACAGAGCCCGACAGGGCCCGACAGGGCCCGACAGAGCCCGACAGATCTTGACAGGGCCCGACAGACCCGAATAGAGCCCGACAGAGCCCAGTAGAGCCCGACAGAGCCCGACAGAGCCCGACAGAGCCCGACAAGGCCCGACAGGGCCCGACAGAGCCCAGTAGAGCCCGACAGAGCCCTACAGAGCCCGACAGAGCCCGACAGGGCCCGACAGGGCCCGACAGGGCCCAGTAGAGCCCGACAGGGCCCGACAGAGCCCGACAGAGCCCGACAGAGCCCGACAGGGCCCGACAGAGCCCGACAGAGCCCAGTAGAGCCCGACAGAGCCCGACAGAGCCCGACAGAGCCCGAGAGGGCCCGACAGGGCCCGACAGGGCCCAGTAGAGCCCGACAGAGCCCGACAGAGCCCGACAGAGCCCGACAGAGCCCGACAGGGCCCGACAGAGCCCGCAAGGGCCCGACAGGGCCCGACAGAGCCCGACAGAGCCCGACAGGGCCCGACAGACCCCAATAGAGCCCGACAGAGCCCAGTAGAGCCCGAGAGAGCCCGACAGAGACCGACAGAGCCCGACAGAGCCCGACAGGGCCCAGTTTAGCCCAGTAGAGCCCGACAGAGCCCGACAGAGCCCGACAGAGCCCGACAGAGCCCAGTAGAGCCCGACAGAGCCCGACAGAGCCCGACAGAGCCCGACAGAGACCAGTAGAGCCCGACAGAGCCCGACAGAGCCCGACAGAGCCCGACAGAGCCCGACAGAGCCCGACAGGGCCCGACAGGGCCCAGTAGAGCTTGACAGAGCCCGACAGAGCCCGACAGAGCCCGACAGGGCCCGACAGAGCCCGACAGGGCCCGACAGAGTCCGACAGAGCCCGACAGGGCCCAGTAGAGCCCAACAGAGCCCGACAGAGCCCGACAGAGCCCAGTAGAGCCCGACAGAGCCCGACAGAGCCCGAAAGAGCCCGACAGAGCCCGACAGAGCCCGACAGGGCCCGACAGAGCCCGACAGAGCCCGACAAAGCTCGACAGGGCCCGACAGGGCCCAGTAGAGCCCGACAGGGCCCGACAGAGCCCGACAGAGCCCGACAGAGCCCGACAGGGCCCGACAGAGCCCGACAGAGCCCAGTAGAGCCCGACAGAGCCCGACAGAGCCCGAGAGGGCCCGACAGAGCCCGACAGAGCCCGACAGAGCCCGACAGAGCCCGACAGGGCCCGACAGAGCCCGACAGGGCCCGACAGAGCCCGACAGAGCTCAGTAGAGCCCGACAGAGCCCGACAGAGCCCGAAAGAGCCCAACAGAGCCCGACAGGGCCCGACAGATCCTACCAGAGCCCGACAGGGCCCGACAGAGCCCGACAGAGCCCAACAGAGCCCGACAGAGCCGAGTAGAGCCCGACAGAGCCCGACAGAGCCCGACAGGGCCCGACAGGGCCCGACAGGGCCCAACAGAGGCCGACAGGGCCCGACAGAGCCCGACAGGGCCCGACAGGGAACAGTAGAGCACAGTAGAGCCCGACAGAGCCCGACAGAGCCCGACAGGGCCCGACAGGGCCCGACAGAGCCCAGTAGAGCCCGACAGAGCCCGACAGAGCCCGACAGAGACCGACAGGGCCCGACAGAGCCCGACAGAGCCCGACAGAAACCGACAGAGCCCGACAGGGCCCAGTAGAGCCCGACAGAGCCCGACAGAGCCCGACAGGGAACAGTAGAGCCCAGTAGAGCCCGACAGAGCCCGACAGAGCCCGACAGGACCCGACAGAGCCCGACAGAACCCGACAGAGCCCGACAGAGCCCGACAGGGCCCGACAGGGCCCGACAGAGCCCGACAGAGCCCGACAGAACCTGACAGAGCCCGACAGAGACCAGTAGAGCCCGACAGAGCCCGACAGAGCCCGACAGAGCCCGACAGGGCCCGACAGGGCCCGACAGAGCCCGACAGAGCCCGACAGGGCCCGACAGGGCACGACAGGGAACAGTAGAGCCCAGTAGAGCCCGACAGAGCCCGACAGAGCCCGACAGAGCCCGAGAGGGCCCGACAGAGCCCGACAGGGCCCAGTAGAGCCCGACAGAGCCCGACAGGGCCCGACAGGGCCCGACAGGGCCCAGTAGAGCCCGACAGAGCCCGACAGAGCCCGACAGGGCCCGACAGGGCCCGACAGGGCCCGACAGAGCCCGACAGGGCCCGACAGAGCCCGACAGAGCCCGACAGAGCCCGACAGAGCCCGACAGAGCCCGATAGGGCCCGACAGAGCCCGACAGGGACCGACAGGGAACAGTAGAGCCCGACAGAGCCCGACAGAGCCCAACAGAGCCCGACAAAGCTCGACAGGGCCCGACAGGGCCCAGTAGAGCCCGACAGGGCCCGACAGAGCCCGACAGAGCCCGACAGGGCCCGACAGAGCCCGACAGAGCCCGACAGAGCCCGAGAGACCCCAATAGAGCCCGACAGAGGCCAGTAGAGCCCGACAGAGCCCGACAGAGCCCGTCAGAGCCCGCCAGGGCCTGACAGGGCTCGACAGAGCCCAGTAGAGCCCGACAGAGCCCGACAGAGCCCGACAGGGCCCGACAGGGCCCGACAGGGCCCAGTAGAGCCCGACAGGGCCCGACAGAACCCGACAGAGCCCGACAGGGCCCGACAGAGCCCGACAGAGCCCAGTAGAGCCCGACAGAGCCCGACAGAGCCCGAGAGGGCCCGACAGAGCCCGACAGAGCCCGACAGAGCCCGCAAGGGCCCGACAGGGCCCAGTAGAGCCCGACAGAGCCCGACAGAGCCGGACAGAGCCCGACAGGGCCCGACAGAGCCCGACAGATCCCAGTAGAGCCCGACAGAGCCCGACAGAGCCTGACAGAGCCCGACAGGGCCCGACAGAGCCCGACAGAGCCCGCAAGGGCCCGACAGGGCCCAGTAGAGCCCGACAGAGCCCGACAGAGCCGGACAGAGCCCGACAGGGCCCGACAGGGCCCGACAGAGCCCGACAGAGCCCGACAGGGCCCGACAGAGCCCGACAGAGCCCGACAGGGCCCAGTAGAGCCCGACAGAGCCCGACAGAGCCCGACAGAGCCCGACAAAGCCCGACAGGGCCCGACAGGGCCCAGTAGAGCCCGACAGGGCCCGACAGAGCCCGACAGAGCCCGACAGAGCCCGACAGAGCCCGACAGGACCCGACAGAGCCCGACAGAGCCCAGTAGAGCCCGACAGAGCCCGACAGAGCCCGACAGAGCCCGACAGAGCCCGACAGAGCCCGACAGGGCCCGACAGAGCCCGACAGAGCCCAGTAGAGCTCGACAGAGCCCGACAGAGCCCGACAGGGCCCGACAGAGCCCGACAGGGCCCAGTAGAGCCCGACAGAGCCCGACAGAGCCCGACAGGGCCCGACAGGGCCCGACAGAGCCCGACAGAGCCCGACAGGGCCCGACAGGGCCCAGTAGAGCCCGACAGAGCCCAGTAGAGCCCGAGAGAGCCCGACAGAGCCCGACAGAGCCCGACAGGGCCCGACAGGGCCCGACAGAGCCCGACAGGGCCCAGTTTAGCCCAGTAGAGCCCGACAGAGCCCGACAGAGCCCAGTAGAGCCCGACAGAGCCCGACAGGGCCCGACAGAGCCCGACAGAGCCCGACAGAGACCAGTAGAGCCCGACAGAGCCCGACAGAGCCCGACAGAGCCCGACAGGGCCCGACAGGGCCCAGTAGAGCCCGACAGAGCCCGACAGAGCCCGACAGAGCCCGACAGAGCCCGACAGGGTCCGACAGAGCCCGACAGGGCCCGACAGAGCCCGACAGAGCCCGACAGGGCCCAGTAGAGCCCAACAGAGCCCGACAGAGCCCGACAGGGCCCGACAGGGCCCGACAGAGCCCGACAGATCTTGACAGGGCCCGACAGAGCCCGACAGAGCCCGACAGGGCCCGACAGGGCCCGACAGAGCCCAGTAGAGCCCGACAGAGCCCGACAGAGCCCGACAGAGCCCGAGAGGGCCCGACAGGGCCCGACAGGGCCCAGTAGAGCCCGACAGGGCCCGACAGAGCCCGACAGAGCCCGACAGAGCCCGACAGAGCCCGACAGGGCCCGACAGAGCCCAGTAGAGCCCGACAGAGCCCGACAGAGCCCGACAGAGCCCGAGAGGGCCCGACAGGGCCCGACAGGGCCCAGTAGAGCCCGACAGAGCCCGACAGAGCCCGACAGAGCCCGACAGAGCCCGACACGGCCCGACAGAGCCCGCAAGGGCCCGACAGGGCCCGACAGAGCCCGACAGAGCCCGACAGGGCCCGACAGACCCCAATAGAGCCCGACAGAGCCCGACAGAGCCGGACAGAGCCCGACAGAGCCCGACAGGGCCCAGTTTAGCCCAGTAAAGCCCGACAGAGCCCGACAGAGCCCGACAGAGCCCGACAGAGCCCAGTAGAGCCCGACAGAGCCCGACAGAGCCCGACAGAGCCCGACAGAGACCAGTAGAGCCCGACAGAGCCCGACAGAGCCCGACAGAGCCCGACAGGGCCCGACAGGGCCCGACAGGGCCCAGTAGAGCTTGACAGAGCCCGACAGAGCCCGACAGAGCCCGACAGGGCCCGACAGAGCCCGACAGGGCCCGACAGAGTCCGACAGAGCCCGACAGGGCCCAGTAGAGCCCAACAGAGCCCGACAGAGCCCGACAGAGCCCAGTAGAGCCCGACAGAGCCCGACAGAGCCCGAAAGAGCCCGACAGAGCCCGACAGAGCCCGACAGGGCCCGACAGAGCCCGACAGAGCCCGACAAAGCTCGACAGGGCCCGACAGGGCCCAGTAGAGCCCGACAGGGCCCGACAGAGCCCGACAGAGCCCGACAGAGCCCGACAGGGCCCGACAGAGCCCGACAGAGCCCAGTAGAGCCCGACAGAGCCCGACAGAGCCCGAGAGGGCCCGACAGAGCCCGACAGAGCCCGACAGAGCCCGCAAGGGCCCGACAGGGCCCAGTAGAGCCCGACAGAGCCCGACAGAGCCGGACAGAGCCCGACAGGGCCCGACAGAGCCCGACAGAGCCCAGTAGAGCCCGACAGAGCCCGACAGAGCCCGAGAGGGCCCGACAGAGCCCGACAGGGCCCAGTAGAGCCCGACAGAGCCCGACAGAGCCCGACAGAGCCCGACAGGGCCCGACAGAGCCCGACAGAGCCCGCAAGGGCCCGACAGGGCCCAGTAGAGCCCGACAGAGCCCGACAGAGCCGGACAGAGCCCGACAGGGCCCGACAGGGCCCGACAGAGCCCGACAGAGCCCGACAGGGCCCGACAGAGCCCGACAGAGCCCGACAGGGCCCAGTAGAGCCCGACAGAGCCCGACAGAGCCCGACAGAGCCCGACAAAGCCCGACAGGGCCCGACAGGGCCCAGTAGAGCCCGACAGGGCCCGACAGAGCCCGACAGAGCCCGACAGAGCCCGACAGAGCCCGACAGGACCCGACAGAGCCCGATAGAGCCCAGTAGAGCCCGACAGAGCCCGACAGAGCCCGACAGAGCCCGACAGGGCCCGACAGAGCCCGACAGGGCCCGACAGAGCCCGACAGAGCCCAGTAGAGCTCGACAGAGCCCGACAGAGCCCGACAGGGCCCGACAGAGCCCGGCAGGGCCCAGTAGAGCCCGACAGAGCCCGACAGAGCCCGACAGGGCCCGACAGGGCCCGACAGAGCCCGACAGAGCCCGACAGGGCCCGACAGGGCCCAGTAGAGCCCGACAGAGCCCGACAGAGCCCGACAGGGCCCGACAGGGCCCGACAGAGCCCGACAGAGCCCGACAGGGCCCGACAGACCCCAATAGAGCCCGACAGAGCCCAGTAGAGCCCGACAGAGCCCGACAGAGCCCGTCACAGCCCGACAGGGCCTGACAGGGCTCGACAGAGCCCAGTAGAGCCCGACAGAGCCCGACAGAGCCCGACAGAGCCCGACAGGGCCCGACAGGGCCCGACAGGGCCCAGTAGAGCCCGACAGGGCCCGACAGAACCCGACAGAGCCCGACAGAGCCCGACAGGGCCCGACAGAGCCCGACAGAGCCCAGTAGAGCCCGACAGAGCCCGACAGAGCCCGAGAGGGCCCGACAGAGCCCGACAGAGCCCGACAGAGCCCGACAGAGCCCGAGAGGGCCCGACAGGGCCCGACAGGGCCCAGTAGAGCCCGACAGGGCCCGACAGAGCCCGACAGAGCCCGACAGAGCCCAACAGAGCCCGACAGGGCCCGACAGAGCCCAGTAGAGCCCGACAGAGCCCGACAGAGCCCGACAGAGCCCGACAGGGCCCGACAGAGCCCGACAGAGCCCGACAGGGCCCAGTAGAGCCCGACAGAGCCCGACAGAGCCCGACAGAGCCCGACAAAGCCCGACAGGGCCCGACAGGGCCCAGTAGAGCCCGACAGGGCCCGACAGAGCCCGACAGAGCCCGACAGAGCCCGACAGAGCCCGACAGGGCCCGACAGAGCCCGACAGATCCCAGTAGAGCCCGACAGAGCCCGACAGAGCCCGACAGAGCCCGACAGGGCCCGACAGAGCCCGACAGGGCCCGACAGAGCCCGACAGGTCCCAGTAGAGCTCGACAGAGCCCGACAGAGCCCGACAGGGCCCGACAGAGCCCGACAGGGCCCAGTAGAGCCCGACAGAGCCCGACAGAGCCCGACAGGGCCCGACAGGGCCCGACAGAGCCCGACAGAGCCCGACAGGGCCCGACAGACCCCAATAGAGCCCGACAGAGCCCAGTAGAGCCCGAGAGAGCCCGACAGAGCCCGACAGAGCCCGACAGGGCCCGACAGGGCCCGACAGAGCCCGACAGGGCCCAGTTTAGCCCAGTAGAGCCCGACAGAGCCCGACAGAGCCCAGTAGAGCCCGACAGAGCCCGACAGGGCCCGACAGAGCCCGACAGAGCCCGACAGGGCCCGACAGAGCCCGACAGAGACCAGTAGAGCCCGACAGAGCCCGACAGAGCCCGACAGAGCCCGACAGGGCCCGACAGAGCCCGACAGGGTCCGACAGAGCCCGACAGGGCCCGACAGAGCCCGACAGAGCCCGACAGGGCCCAGTAGAGCCCAACAGAGCCCGACAGAGCCCGACAGGGCCCGACAGGGCCCGACAGAGCCCGACAGATCTTGACAGGGCCCGACAGACCCCAATAGAGCCCGACAGAGCCCAGTAGAGCCCGACAGAGCCCGACAGAGCCCGACAGAGCCCGACAGGGCCCGACAGGGCCCGACAGAGCCCAGTAGAGCCCGACAGAGCCCGACAGAGCCCGACAGAGCCCGACAGGGCCCGACAGGGCCCGACAGAGCCCAGTAGAGCCCGACAGAGCCCTACAGAGCCCGACAGGGCCCGACAGAGCCCGACAGAGCCCGACAGAGCCCGACAGAGCCCGACAGGGCCCGACAGAGCCCGACAGAGCCCAGTAGAGCCCGACAGAGCCCGACAGAGCCCGACAGAGCCCGAGAGGGCCCGACAGGGCCCGACAGGGCCCAGTAGAGCCCGACAGAGCCCGACAGAGCCTGACAGAGCCCGACAGAGCCCGACAGGGCCCGACAGAGCCCGCAAGGGCCCGACAGGGCCCGAAAGAGCCCGACAGAGCCCGACAGGGCCCGACAGACCCCAATAGAGCCCGACAGAGCCCAGTAGAGCCCGAGAGAGCCCGACAGAGCCCGACAGAGCCCGACAGAGCCCGACAGGGCCCAGTTTAGCCCAGTAGAGCCCGACAGAGCCCGACAGAGCCCGACAGAGCCCGACAGAGCCCAGTAGAGCCCGACAGAGCCCGACAGAGCCCGACAGAGCCCGACAGAGACCAGTAGAGCCCGACAGAGCCCGACAGAGCCCGACAGAGCCCGACAGGGCCCGACAGGGCCCGACAGGGCCCAGTAGAGCTTGACAGAGCCCGACAGAGCCCGACAGAGCCCGACAGGGCCCGACAGAGCCCGACAGGGCCCGACAGAGTCCGACAGAGCCCGACAGGGCCCAGTAGAGCCCAACAGAACCCGACAGAGCCCGACAGAGCCCAGTAGAGCCCGACAGAGCCCGACAGAGCCCGAAAGAGCCCGACAGAGCCCGACAGAGCCCGACAGGGCCCGACAGAGCCCGACAGAGCCCGACAAAGCTCGACAGGGCCCGACAGGGCCCAGTAGAGCCCGACAGGGCCCGACAGAGCCCGACAGAGCCCGACAGAGCCCGACAGGGCCCGACAGAGCCCGACAGAGCCCAGTAGAGCCCGACAGAGCCCGACAGAGCCCGACAGAGCCCGACAGGGCCCGACAGAGCCCGACAGGGCCCGACAGAGCCCGACAGAGCCCAGTAGAGCTCGACAGAGCCCGACAGAGCCCGACAGGGCCCGACAGGGCCCAGTAGAGCCCGACAGAGCCCGACAGAGCCCGACAGGGCCCGACAGGGCCCGACAGAGCCCGACAGAGCCCGACAGGGCCCGACAGACCCCAATAGAGCCCGACAGAGCCCAGTAGAGCCCGACAGAGCCCGACAGAGCCCGACAGAGCCCGACAGGGCCTGACAGGGCTCGACAGAGCCCAGTAGAGCCCGACAGAGCCCGACAGAGCCCGACAGAGCCCGACAGGGCCCGACAGGGCCCGACAGGGCCCAGTAGAGCCCGACAGGGCCCGACAGAACCCGACAGAGCCCGACAGAGCCCGACAGGGCCCGACAGAGCCCGACAGAACCCAGTAGAGCCCGACAGAGCCCGACAGAGCCCGAGAGGGCCCGACAGAGCCCGACAGGGCCCAGTAGAGCCCGACAGAGCCCGACAGAGCCCGACAGAGCCCGACAGGGCCCGACAGAGCCCGACAGAGCCCGCAAGGGCCCGACAGGGCCCAGTAGAGCCCGACAGAGCCCGACAGAGCCCGACAGAGCCCGACAGAGCCCGCAAGGGCCCGACAGAGCCCAGTAGAGCCCGACAGAGCCCGACAGAGCCCGACAGAGCCCGACAGGGCCCAGTAGAGCCCGACAGAGCCCGACAGAGCCCGACAGAGCCCGACAAAGCCCGACAGGGCCCGACAGGGCCCAGTAGAGCCCGACAGGGCCCGACAGAGCCCGACAGAGCCCGACAGAGCCCGACAGGGCCCGACAGGGCCCGACAGAGCCCAGTAGAGCCCGACAGAGCCCGACAGAGCCCGACAGAGCCCGACAGGGCCCGACAGAGCCCGACAGGTCCCAGTAGAGCTCGACAGAGCCCGACAGAGCCCGACAGGGCCCGACAGAGCCCGACAGGGCCCAGTAGAGCCCGACAGAGCCCGACAGAGCCCGACAGGGCCCGACAGGGCCCGACAGAGCCCGACAGAGCCCGACAGGGCCCGACAGACCCCAATAGAGCCCGACAGAGCCCAGTAGAGCCCGAGAGAGCCCGACAGAGACCGAAAGAGCCCGACAGGGCCCGACAGGGCCCGACAGAGCCCGACAGGGCCCAGTTTAGCCCAGTAGAGCCCGAGAGAGCCCGACAGAGCCCGACAGGGCCCGACAGAGCCCGACAGAGCCCTGTAGAGCCCGACAGAGCCCGACAGAGCCCGACAGAGCCCGAGAGGGCCCGACAGGGCCCGACAGGGCCCAGTAGAGCCCGACAGAGCCCGACAGAGCCCGACAGGGCCCGACAGGGCCCGACAGGGCCCAGTAGAGCCCGACAGAGCCCGACAGGGCCCGACAGAGCCCGACAGGGCCCGACAGAGCCCGACAGGGCCCAGTAGAGCTCGACAGAGCCCGACAGAGCCCGACAGGGCCCGACAGGGCCCAGTAGAGCCCGACAGAGCCCGACAGAGCCCGACAGGGCCCGACAGGGCCCGACAGAGCCCGACAGAGCCCGACAGGGCCCGACAGACCCCAATAGAGCCCGACAGAGCCCAGTAGAGCCCGACAGAGCCCGACAGAGCCCGACAGAGCCCGACAGGGCCTGACAGGGCTCGACAGAGCCCAGTAGAGCCCGACAGAGCCCGACAGAGCCCGACAGAGCCCGACAGGGCCCGACAGGGCCCGACAGGGCCCAGTAGAGCCCGACAGGGCCCGACAGAACCCGACAGAGCCCGACAGAGCCCGACAGGGCCCGACAGAGCCCGACAGAACCCAGTAGAGCCCGACAGAGCCCGACAGAGCCCGAGAGGGCCCGACAGAGCCCGACAGGGCCCAGTAGAGCCCGACAGAGCCCGACAGAGCCCGACAGAGCCCGACAGGGCCCGACAGAGCCCGACAGAGCCCGCAAGGGCCCGACAGGGCCCAGTAGAGCCCGACAGAGCCCGACAGAGCCCGACAGAGCCCGACAGAGCCCGCAAGGGCCCGACAGAGCCCAGTAGAGCCCGACAGAGCCCGACAGAGCCCGACAGAGGCCGACAGGGCCCAGTAGAGCCCGACAGAGCCCGACAGAGCCCGACAGAGCCCGACAAAGCCCGACAGGGCCCGACAGGGCCCAGTAGAGCCCGACAGGGCCCGACAGAGCCCGACAGAGCCCGACAGAGCCCGACAGGGCCCGACAGGGCCCGACAGAGCCCAGTAGAGCCCGACAGAGCCCGACAGAGCCCGACAGAGCCCGACAGAGCCCGCAAGGGCCCGACAGGGCCCAGTAGAGCCCGACAGAGCCCGACAGAGCCCGACAGAGCCCGACAGAGCCCGCAAGGGCCCGACAGAGCCCAGTAGAGCCCGACAGAGCCCGACAGAGCCCGACAGAGCCCGACAGGGCCCAGTAGAGCCCGACAGAGCCCGACAGAGCCCGACAGAGCCCGACAAAGCCCGACAGGGCCCGACAGGGCCCAGTAGAGCCCGACAGGGCCCGACAGAGCCCGACAGAGCCCGACAGAGCCCGACAGGGCCCGACAGGGCCCGACAGAGCCCAGTAGAGCCCGACAGAGCCCGACAGAGCCCGACAGAGCCCGACAGGGCCCGACAGAGCCCGACAGGTCCCAGTAGAGCTCGACAGAGCCCGACAGAGCCCGACAGGGCCCGACAGAGCCCGACAGGGCCCAGTAGAGCCCGACAGAGCCCGACAGAGCCCGACAGGGCCCGACAGGGCCCGACAGAGCCCGACAGAGCCCGACAGGGCCCGACAGACCCCAATAGAGCCCGACAGAGCCCAGTAGAGCCCGAGAGAGCCCGACAGAGACCGAAAGAGCCCGACAGGGCCCGACAGGGCCCGACAGAGCCCGACAGGGCCCAGTTTAGCCCAGTAGAGCCCGAGAGAGCCCGACAGAGCCCGACAGGGCCCGACAGAGCCCGACAGAGCCCTGTAGAGCCCGACAGAGCCCGACAGAGCCCGACAGAGCCCGAGAGGGCCCGACAGGGCCCGACAGGGCCCAGTAGAGCCCGACAGAGCCCGACAGAGCCCGACAGGGCCCGACAGGGCCCGACAGGGCCCAGTAGAGCCCGACAGAGCCCGACAGGGCCCGACAGAGCCCGACAGGGCCCGACAGAGCCCGACAGGGCCCAGTAGAGCTCGACAGAGCCCGACAGAGCCCGACAGGGCCCGACAGGGCCCAGTAGAGCCCGACAGAGCCCGACAGAGCCCGACAGGGCCCGACAGGGCCCGACAGAGCCCGACAGAGCCCGACAGGGCCCGACAGACCCCAATAGAGCCCGACAGAGCCCAGTAGAGCCCGACAGAGCCCGACAGAGCCCGACAGAGCCCGACAGGGCCTGACAGGGCTCGACAGAGCCCAGTAGAGCCCGACAGAGCCCGACAGAGCCCGACAGAGCCCGACAGGGCCCGACAGGGCCCGACAGGGCCCAGTAGAGCCCGACAGGGCCCGACAGAACCCGACAGAGCCCGACAGAGCCCGACAGGGCCCGACAGAGCCCGACAGAACCCAGTAGAGCCCGACAGAGCCCGACAGAGCCCGAGAGGGCCCGACAGAGCCCGACAGGGCCCAGTAGAGCCCGACAGAGCCCGACAGAGCCCGACAGAGCCCGACAGGGCCCGACAGAGCCCGACAGAGCCCGCAAGGGCCCGACAGGGCCCAGTAGAGCCCGACAGAGCCCGACAGAGCCCGACAGAGCCCGACAGAGCCCGCAAGGGCCCGACAGAGCCCAGTAGAGCCCGACAGAGCCCGACAGAGCCCGACAGAGGCCGACAGGGCCCAGTAGAGCCCGACAGAGCCCGACAGAGCCCGACAGAGCCCGACAAAGCCCGACAGGGCCCGACAGGGCCCAGTAGAGCCCGACAGGGCCCGACAGAGCCCGACAGAGCCCGACAGAGCCCGACAGGGCCCGACAGGGCCCGACAGAGCCCAGTAGAGCCCGACAGAGCCCGACAGAGCCCGACAGAGCCCGACAGGGCCCGACAGAGCCCGACAGGTCCCAGTAGAGCTCGACAGAGCCCGACAGAGCCCGACAGGGCCCGACAGAGCCCGACCGGGCCCAGTAGAGCCCGACAGAGCCCGACAGAGCCCGACAGGGCCCGACAGGGCCCGACAGAGCCCGACAGAGCCCGACAGGGCCCGACAGACCCCAATAGAGCCCGACAGAGCCCAGTAGAGCCCGAGAGAGCCCGACAGAGACCGAAAGAGCCCGACAGGGCCCGACAGGGCCCGACAGAGCCCGACAGGGCCCAGTTTAGCCCAGTAGAGCCCGAGAGAGCCCGACAGAGCCCGACAGGGCCCGACAGAGCCCGACAGAGCCCTGTAGAGCCCGACAGAGCCCGACAGAGCCCGACAGAGCCCGAGAGGGCCCGACAGGGCCCGACAGGGCCCAGTAGAGCCCGACAGAGCCCGACAGAGCCCGACAGGGCCCGACAGGGCCCGACAGGGCCCAGTAGAGCCCGACAGAGCCCGACAGGGCCCGACAGAGCCCGACAGGGCCCGACAGAGCCCGACAGAGCCCGACAGGGCCCAGTAGAGCCCAACAGAGCCCGACAGAGCCCGACAGAGCCCAGTAGAGCCCGACAGAGCCCGACAGGGCCCGACAGATCCTGACAGAGCCCGACAGGGCCCGACAGAGCCCGACAGAGCCCAAGAGAGCCCGACAGAGCCCAGTAGAGCCCGACAGAGCTCGACAGAGCCCGACAGGGCCCGACAGGGCCCGACAGGGCCCGACAGAGGCCGACAGGGCCCGACAGAGCCCGACAGGGCCCGACAGGGAACAGTAGAGCCCAGTAGAGCCCGACAGAGCCCGACAGAGCCCGACAGAGCCCAGTAGAGCCCGACAGAGCCCGACAGGGCCCGACAGAGCCCGACAGGGCCCAGTAGAGCCTGACAGAGCCCGACAGGGCCCGACAGGGCCCGACAGAGCCCGACAGAGCCCGACAGAGCCCGACAGAAACCGACAGAGCCCAACAGGGCCCGACAGAGCCCGACAGGGCCCGACAGGGCCCGACAGGGCCCGACAGAGCCAGACAGGGCCCGACAGAGCCCGACAGGGCCCGACAGGGCCCGACAGAGCCCGACAGAGCCCGACAGGGCCCGACAGGGCCCAGTAGAGCCCGACAGAGCCCGACAGAGCCCGACAGGGCCCGACAGGGCCCGACAGAGCCCGACAGAGCCCGACAGACCCCAATAGAGCCCGACAGAGCCCAGTAGAGCCCGACAGAGCCCGACAGAGCCCGTCACAGCCCGACAGGGCCTGACAGGGCTCGACAGAGCCCAGTAGAGCCCGACAGAGCCCGACAGAGCCCGACAGAGCCCGACAGGGCCCGACAGGGCCCGACAGGGCCCAGTAGAGCCCGACAGGGCCCGACAGAACCCGACAGAGCCCGACAGAGCCCGACAGGGCCCGACAGAGCCCGACAGAGCCCAGTAGAGCCCGACAGAGCCCGACAGAGCCCGAGAGGGCCCGACAGAGCCCGACAGGGCCCAGTAGAGCCCGACAGAGCCCGACAGAGCCCGACAGAGCCCGACAGGGCCCGACAGAGCCCGACAGAGCCCGCAAGGGCCCGACAGGGCCCAGTAGAGCCCGACAGAGCCCGACAGAGCCCGACAGAGCCCGACAGGGCCCGACAGGGCCCGACAGAGCCCGACAGAGCCCGACAGGGCCCGACAGAGCCCGACAGAGCCCGACAGGGCCCAGTAGAGCCCGACAGAGCCCGACAGAGCCCGACAGAGCCCGACAAAGCCCGACAGGGCCCGACAGGGCCCAGTAGAGCCCGACAGGGCCCGACAGAGCCCGACAGAGCCCGACAGAGCCCGACAGAGCCCGACAGGGCCCGACAGAGCCCGACAGATCCCAGTAGAGCCCGACAGAGCCCGACAGGGCCCGACAGAGCCCGACAGGGCCCGACAGAGCCCGACAGGTCCCAGTAGAGCTCGACAGAGCCCGACAGAGCCCGACAGGGCCCGACAGAGCCCGACAGGGCCCAGTAGAGCCCGACAGAGCCCGACAGAGCCCGACAGGGCCCGACAGGGCCCGACAGAGCCCGACAGAGCCCGACAGGGCCCGACAGACCCCAATAGAGCCCGACAGAGCCCAGTAGAGCCCGAGAGAGCCCGACAGAGCCCGACAGAGCCCGACAGGGCCCGACAGGGCCCGACAGAGCCCGACAGGGCCCAGTTTAGCCCAGTAGAGCCCGACAGAGCCCGACAGAGCCCAGTAGAGCCCGACAGAGCCCGACAGGGCCCGACAGAGCCCGACAGAGCCCGACAGGGCCCGACAGAGCCCGACAGAGACCAGTAGAGCCCGACAGAGCCCGACAGAGCCCGACAGAGCCCGACAGGGCCCGACAGGGCCCGACAGGGCCCAGTAGAGCCCGACAGAGCCCGACAGAGCCCGACAGAGCCCGACAGGGTCCGACAGAGCCCGACAGGGCCCGACAGAGCCCGACAGAGCCCGACAGGGCCCAGTAGAGCCCAACAGAGCCCGACAGAGCCCGACAGGGCCCGACAGGGCCCGACAGAGCCCGACAGATCTTGACAGGGCCCGACAGACCCCAATAGAGCCCGACAGAGCCCAGTAGAGCCCGACAGAGCCCGACAGAGCCCGACAGAGCCCGACAGGGCCCGACAGGGCCCGACAGAGCCCAGTAGAGGCCGACAGAGCCCTACAGAGCCCGACAGAGCCCGACAGGGCCCGACAGGGCCCGACAGGGCCCAGTAGAGCCCGACAGGGCCCGACAGAGCCCGACAGAGCCCGACAGAGCCCGACAGAGCCCGACAGGGCCCGACAGAGCCCGACAGAGCCCAGTAGAGCCCGACAGAGCCCGACAGAGCCCGACAGAGCCCGAGAGGGCCCGACAGGGCCCGACAGGGCCCAGTAGAGCCCGACAGAGCCCGACAGAGCCCGACAGAGCCCGACAGAGCCCGACAGGGCCCGACAGAGCCCGCAAGGGCCCGACAGGGCCCGACAGAGCCCGACAGAGCCCGACAGGGCCCGACAGACCCCAATAGAGCCCGACAGAGCCCAGTAGAGCCCGAGAGAGCCCGACAGAGCCCGACAGAGCCCGACAGAGCCCGACAGGGCCCAGTTTAGCCCAGTAGAGCCCGACAGAGCCCGACAGAGCCCGACAGGGCCCGACAGGGCCCAGTAGAGCTTGACAGAGCCCGACAGAGCCCGACAGAGCCCGACAGGGCCCGACAGAGCCCGACAGGGCCCGACAGAGTCCGACAGAGCCCGACAGGGCCCAGTAGAGCCCAACAGAGCCCGACAGAGCCCGACAGAGCCCAGTAGAGCCCGACAGAGCCCGACAGAGCCCGAAAGAGCCCGACAGAGCCCGACAGAGCCCGACAGGGCCCGACAGAGCCCGACAGAGCCCGACAAAGCTCGACAGGGCCCGACAGGGCCCAGTAGAGCCCGACAGGGCCCGACAGAGCCCGACAGAGCCCGACAGAGCCCGACAGGGCCCGACAGAGCCCGACAGAGCCCAGTAGAGCCCGACAGAGCCCGACAGAGCCCGACAGGGCCCGACAGAGCCCGACAGAGCCCGACAGAGCCCGACAGAGCCCGACAGGGCCCGACAGAGCCCGACAGGGCCCGACAGAGCCCGACAGAGCTCAGTAGAGCCCGACAGAGCCCGACAGAGCCCGAAAGAGCCCAACAGAGCCCGACAGGGCCCGACAGATCCTACCAGAGCCCGACAGGGCCCGACAGAGCCCGACAGAGCCCAACAGAGCCCGACAGAGCCGAGTAGAGCCCGACAGAGCCCGACAGAGCCCGACAGGGCCCGACAGGGCCCGACAGGGCCCAACAGAGGCCGACAGGGCCCGACAGAGCCCGACAGGGCCCGACAGGGAACAGTAGAGCACAGTAGAGCCCGACAGAGCCCGACAGAGCCCGACAGGGCCCGACAGAGCCCGACAGGGCCCGACAGGGCCCGACAGAGCCCAGTAGAGCCCGACAGAGCCCGACAGAGCCCGACAGAGCCCGACAGGGCCCGACAGAGCCCGACAGAGCCCGACAGAAACCGACAGAGCCCGACAGGGCCCAGTAGAGCCCGACAGAGCCCGACAGAGCCCGACAGGGAACAGTAGAGCCCAGTAGAGCCCGACAGAGCCCGACAGAGCCCGACAGGACCCGACAGAGCCCGACAGAACCCGACAGAGCCCGACAGAGCCCGACAGGGCCCGACAGGGCCCGACAGAGCCCGACAGAGCCCGACAGAACCTGACAGAGCCCGACAGAGACCAGTAGAGCCCGACAGAGCCCGACAGAGCCCGACAGAGCCCGACAGGGCCCGACAGGGCCCGACAGAGCCCGACAGAGCCCGACAGGGCCCGACAGGGCACGACAGGGAACAGTAGAGCCCAGTAGAGCCCGACAGAGCCCGACAGAGCCCGACAGAGCCCGAGAGGGCCCGACAGAGCCCGACAGGGCCCAGTAGAGCCCGACAGAGCCCGACAGGGCCCGACAGGGCCCGACAGGGCCCAGTAGAGCCCGACAGAGCCCGACAGAGCCCGACAGGGCCCGACAGGGCCCGACAGGGCCCGACAGAGCCCGACAGGGCCCGACAGAGCCCGACAGAGCCCGACAGAGCCCGACAGGGAACAGTAGAGCCCGACAGAGCCCGACAGAGCCCGACAGAGCCCGACAGAGCCCGATAGGGCCCGACAGAGCCCGACAGGGACCGACAGGGAACAGTAGAGCCCGACAGAGCCCGACAGAGCCCGACAGAGCCCGACAAAGCTCGACAGGGCCCGACAGGGCCCAGTAGAGCCCGACAGGGCCCGACAGAGCCCGACAGAGCCCGACAGGGCCCGACAGGGCCCGACAGAGCCCGACAGAGCCCGACAGACCCCAATAGAGCCCGACAGAGGCCAGTAGAGCCCGACAGAGCCCGACAGAGCCCGTCAGAGCCCGCCAGGGCCTGACAGGGCTCGACAGAGCCCAGTAGAGCCCGACAGAGCCCGACAGAGCCCGACAGAGCCCGACAGGGCCCGACAGGGCCCGACAGGGCCCAGTAGAGCCCGACAGGGCCCGACAGAACCCGACAGAGCCCGACAGGGCCCGACAGAGCCCGACAGAGCCCAGTAGAGCCCGACAGAGCCCGACAGAGCCCGAGAGGGCCCGACAGAGCCCGACAGAGCCCGACAGAGCCCGCAAGGGCCCGACAGGGCCCAGCAGAGCCCGACAGAGCCCGACAGAGCCGGACAGAGCCCGACAGGGCCCGACAGAGCCCGACAGAGCCCAGTAGAGCCCGACAGAGCCCGACAGAGCCCGACAGAGCCCGACAGGGCCCGACAGAGCCCGACAGAGCCCGCAAGGGCCCGACAGGGCCCAGTAGAGCCCGACAGAGCCCGACAGAGCCGGACAGAGCCCGACAGGGCCCGACAGGGCCCGACAGAGCCCGACAGAGCCCGACAGGGCCCGACAGAGCCCGACAGAGCCCGACAGGGCCCAGTAGAGCCCGACAGAGCCCGACAGAGCCCGACAGAGCCCGACAAAGCCCGACAGGGCCCGACAGGGCCCAGTAGAGCCCGACAGGGCCCGACAGAGCCCGACAGAGCCCGACAGAGCCCGACAGAGCCCGACAGGACCCGACAGAGCCCGACAGAGCCCAGTAGAGCCCGACAGAGCCCGACAGAGCCCGACAGAGCCCGACAGGGCCCGACAGAGCCCGACAGAGCCCAGTAGAGCTCGACAGAGCCCGACAGAGCCCGACAGGGCCCGACAGAGCCCGACAGGGCCCAGTAGAGCCCGACAGAGCCCGACAGAGCCCGACAGGGCCCGACAGGGCCCGACAGAGCCCGACAGAGCCCGACAGGGCCCGACAGGGCCCAGTAGAGCCCGACAGAGCCCAGTAGAGCCCGAGAGAGCCCGACAGAGCCCGACAGAGCCCGACAGAGCCCGACAGGGCCCGACAGAGCCCGACAGGGCCCAGTTTAGCCCAGTAGAGCCCGACAGAGCCCGACAGAGCCCAGTAGAGCCCGACAGAGCCCGACAGGGCCCGACAGAGCCCGACAGAGCCCGACAGGGCCCGACAGAGCCCGACAGAGACCAGTAGAGCCCGACAGAGCCCGACAGAGCCCGACAGGGCCCGACAGGGCCCGACAGGGCCCAGTAGAGCCCGACAGAGCCCGACAGAGCCCGACAGAGCCCGACAGGGTCCGACAGAGCCCGACAGGGCCCGACAGAGCCCGACAGAGCCCGACAGGGCCCAGTAGAGCCCAACAGAGCCCGACAGAGCCCGACAGGGCCCGACAGGGCCCGACAGAGCCCGACAGATCTTGACAGGGCCCGACAGAGCCCGACAGAGCCCGACAGGTCCCGACAGGGCCCGACAGAGCCCAGTAGAGCCCGACAGAGCCCTACAGAGCCCGACAGAACCCGACAGGGCCCGACAGGGCCCGACAGGGCCCAGTAGAGCCCGACAGGGCCCGACAGAGCCCGACAGAGCCCGACAGAGCCCGACAGAGCCCGACAGGGCCCGACAGAGCCCAGTAGAGCCCGACAGAGCCCGACAGAGCCCGACAGAGCCCGACAGAGCCCGAGAGGGCCCGACAGGGCCCGACAGGGCCCAGTAGAGCCCGACAGAGCCCGACAGAGCCCGACAGAGCCCGACAGAGCCCGACAGGGCCCGACAGAGCCCGCAAGGGCCCGACAGGGCCCGACAGAGCCCGACAGAGCCCGACAGGGCCCGACAGACCCCAATAGAGCCCGACAGAGCCCAGTAGAGCCCGAGAGAGCCCGACAGAGCCCGACAGAGCCCGACAGAGCCCGACAGGGCCCAGTTTAGCCCAGTAGAGCCCGACAGAGCCCGACAGAGCCCGACAGAGCCCGACAGAGCCCAGTAGAGCCCGACAGAGCCCGACAGAGCCCGACAGAGCCCGACAGAGACCAGTAGAGCCCGACAGAGCCCGACAGAGCCCGACAGAGCCCGACAGGGCCCGACAGGGCCCGACAGGGCCCAGTAGAGCTTGACAGAGCCCGACAGAGCCCGACAGAGCCCGACAGGGCCCGACAGAGCCCGACAGGGCCCGACAGAGTCCGACAGAGCCCGACAGGGCCCAGTAGAGCCCAACAGAGCCCGACAGAGCCCGACAGAGCCCAATAGAGCCCGACAGAGCCCGACAGAGCCCGAAAGAGCCCGACAGAGCCCGACAGAGCCCGACAGGGCCCGACAGAGCCCGACAGAGCCCGACAAAGCTCGACAGGGCCCGACAGGGCCCAGTAGAGCCCGACAGGGCCCGACAGAGCCCGACAGAGCCCGACAGAGCCCGACAGGGCCCGACAGAGCCCGACAGAGCCCAGTAGAGCCCGACAGAGCCCGACAGAGCCCGAGAGGGCCCGACAGAGCCCGACAGAGCCCGACAGAGCCCGCAAGGGCCCGACAGGGCCCAGTAGAGCCCAGTAGAGCCCGACAGAGCCGGACAGAGCCCGACAGGGCCCGACAGAGCCCGACAGAGCCCAGTAGAGCCCGACAGAGCCCGACAGAGCCCGACAGAGCCCGACAGGGCCCGACAGAGCCCGACAGAGCCCGCAAGGGCCCGACAGGGCCCAGTAGAGCCCGACAGAGCCCGACAGAGCCGGACAGAGCCCGACAGGGCCCGACAGGGCCCGACAGAGCCCGACAGAGCCCGACAGGGCCCGACAGAGCCCGACAGAGCCCGACAGGGCCCAGTAGAGCCCGACAGAGCCCGACAGAGCCCGACAGAGCCCGACAAAGCCCGACAGGGCCCGACAGGGCCCAGTAGAGCCCGACAGGGCCCGACAGAGCCCGACAGAGCCCGACAGAGCCCGACAGAGCCCGACAGGACCCGACAGAGCCCGATAGAGCCCAGTAGAGCCCGACAGAGCCCGACAGAGCCCGACAGAGCCCGACAGGGCCCGACAGAGCCCGACAGGGCCCGACAGAGCCCGACAGAGCCCAGTAGAGCTCGACAGAGCCCGACAGAGCCCGACAGGGCCCGACAGAGCCCGACAGGGCCCAGTAGAGCCCGACAGAGCCCGACAGAGCCCGACAGGGCCCGACAGGGCCCGACAGAGCCCGACAGAGCCCGACAGGGCCCGACAGGGCCCAGTAGAGCCCGACAGAGCCCGACAGAGCCCGACAGGGCCCGACAGGGCCCGACAGAGCCCGACAGAGCCCGACAGGGCCCGACAGACCCCAATAGAGCCCGACAGAGCCCAGTAGAGCCCGACAGAGCCCGACAGAGCCCGTCACAGCCCGACAGGGCCTGACAGGGCTCGACAGAGCCCAGTAGAGCCCGACAGAGCCCGACAGAGCCCGACAGAGCCCGACAGGGCCCGACAGGGCCCGACAGGGCCCAGTAGAGCCCGACAGGGCCCGACAGAACCCGACAGAGCCCGACAGAGCCCGACAGGGCCCGACAGAGCCCGACAGAGCCCAGTAGAGCCCGACAGAGCCCGACAGAGCCCGAGAGGGCCCGACAGAGCCCGACAGGGCCCAGTAGAGCCCGACAGAGCCCGACAGAGCCCGACAGAGCCCGACAGGGCCCGACAGAGCCCGACAGAGCCCGCAAGGGCCCGACAGGGCCCAGTAGAGCCCGACAGAGCCCGACAGAGCCCGACAGAGCCCGACAGGGCCCGACAGGGTCCGACAGAGCCCGACAGAGCCCGACAGGGCCCGACAGAGCCCGACAGAGCCCGACAGGGCCCAGTAGAGCCCGACAGAGCCCGACAGAGCCCGACAGGTCCCAGTAGAGCTCGACAGAGCCCGACAGAGCCCGACAGGGCCCGACAGAGCCCGACAGGGCCCAGTAGAGCCCGACAGAGCCCGACAGAGCCCGACAGGTCCCGACAGGGCCCGACAGAGCCCGACAGAGCCCGACAGGGCCCGACAGACCCCAATAGAGCCCGACAGAGCCCAGTAGAGCCCGAGAGAGCCCGACAGAGCCCGACAGAGCCCGACAGGGCCCGACAGGGCCCGACAGAGCCCGACAGGGCCCAGTTTAGCCCAGTAGAGCCCGACAGAGCCCGACAGAGCCCAGTAGAGCCCGACAGAGCCCGACAGGGCCCGACAGAGCCCGACAGAGCCCGACAGGGCCCGACAGAGCCCGACAGAGACCAGTAGAGCCCGACAGAGCCCGACAGAGCCCGACAGAGCCCGACAGGGCCCGACAGAGCCCGACAGGGTCCGACAGAGCCCGACAGGGCCCGACAGAGCCCGACAGAGCCCGACAGGGCCCAGTAGAGCCCAACAGAGCCCGACAGAGCCCGACAGGGCCCGACAGGGCCCGACAGAGCCCGACAGATCTTGACAGGGCCCGACAGACCCCAATAGAGCCCGACAGAGCCCAGTAGAGCCCGACAGAGCCCGACAGAGCCCGACAGAGCCCGACAGGGCCCGACAGGGCCCGACAGAGCCCAGTAGAGCCCGACAGAGCCCGACAGAGCCCGACAGAGCCCGACAGGGCCCGACAGGGCCCGACAGAGCCCAGTAGAGCCCGACAGAGCCCTACAGAGCCCGACAGGGCCCGACAGAGCCCGACAGAGCCCGACAGAGCCCGACAGAGCCCGACAGGGCCCGACAGAGCCCGACAGAGCCCAGTAGAGCCCGACAGAGCCCGACAGAGCCCGACAGAGCCCGAGAGGGCCCGACAGGGCCCGACAGGGCCCAGTAGAGCCCGACAGAGCCCGACAGAGCCTGACAGAGCCCGACAGAGCCCGACAGGGCCCGACAGAGCCCGCAAGGGCCCGACAGGGCCCGAAAGAGCCCGACAGAGCCCGACAGGGCCCGACAGACCCCAATAGAGCCCGACAGAGCCCAGTAGAGCCCGAGAGAGCCCGACAGAGCCCGACAGAGCCCGACAGAGCCCGACAGGGCCCAGTTTAGCCCAGTAGAGCCCGACAGAGCCCGACAGAGCCCGACAGAGCCCGACAGAGCCCAGTAGAGCCCGACAGAGCCCGACAGAGCCCGACAGAGCCCGACAGAGACCAGTAGAGCCCGACAGAGCCCGACAGAGCCCGACAGAGCCCGACAGGGCCCGACAGGGCCCGACAGGGCCCAGTAGAGCTTGACAGAGCCCGACAGAGCCCGACAGAGCCCGACAGGGCCCGACAGAGCCCGACAGGGCCCGACAGAGTCCGACAGAGCCCGACAGGGCCCAGTAGAGCCCAACAGAGCCCGACAGAGCCCGACAGAGCCCAGTAGAGCCCGACAGAGCCCGACAGAGCCCGAAAGAGCCCGACAGAGCCCGACAGAGCCCGACAGGGCCCGACAGAGCCCGACAGAGCCCGACAAAGCTCGACAGGGCCCGACAGGGCCCAGTAGAGCCCGACAGGGCCCGACAGAGCCCGACAGAGCCCGACAGAGCCCGACAGGGCCCGACAGAGCCCGACAGAGCCCAGTAGAGCCCGACAGAGCCCGACAGAGCCCGACAGAGCCCGACAGGGCCCGACAGAGCCCGACAGAGCCCAGTAGAGCTCGACAGAGCCCGACAGAGCCCGACAGGGCCCGACAGGGCCCAGTAGAGCCCGACAGAGCCCGACAGAGCCCGACAGGGCCCGACAGGGCCCGACAGAGCCCGACAGAGCCCGACAGGGCCCGACAGACCCCAATAGAGCCCGACAGAGCCCAGTAGAGCCCGACAGAGCCCGACAGAGCCCGACAGAGCCCGACAGGGCCTGACAGGGCTCGACAGAGCCCAGTAGAGCCCGACAGAGCCCGACAGAGCCCGACAGAGCCCGACAGGGCCCGACAGGGCCCGACAGGGCCCAGTAGAGCCCGACAGGGCCCGACAGAACCCGACAGAGACCGACAGAGCCCGACAGGGCCCGATAGAGCCCGACAGAACCCAGTAGAGCCCGACAGAGCCCGACAGAGCCCGAGAGGGCCCGACAGAGCCCGACAGGGCCCAGTAGAGCCCGACAGAGCCCGACAGAGCCCGACAGAGCCCGACAGGGCCCGACAGAGCCCGACAGAGCCCGCAAGGGCCCGACAGGGCCCAGTAGAGCCCGACAGAGCCCGACAGAGCCCGACAGAGCCCGACAGAGCCCGCAAGGGCCCGACAGAGCCCAGTAGAGCCCGACAGAGCCCGACAGAGCCCGACAGAGCCCGACAGGGCCCAGTAGAGCCCGACAGAGCCCGACAGAGCCCGACAGAGCCCGACAAAGCCCGACAGGGCCCGACAGGGCCCAGTAGAGCCCGACAGGGCCCGACAGAGCCCGACAGAGCCCGACAGAGCCCGACAGGGCCCGACAGGGCCCGACAGAGCCCAGTAGAGCCCGACAGAGCCCGACAGAGCCCGACAGAGCCCGACAGGGCCCGACAGAGCCCGACAGGTCCCAGTAGAGCTCGACAGAGCCCGACAGAGCCCGACAGGGCCCGACAGAGCCCGACAGGGCCCAGTAGAGCCCGACAGAGCCCGACAGAGCCCGACAGGGCCCGACAGGGCCCGACAGAGCCCGACAGAGCCCGACAGGGCCCGACAGACCCCAATAGAGCCCGACAGAGCCCAGTAGAGCCCGAGAGAGCCCGACAGAGACCGAAAGAGCCCGACAGGGCCCGACAGGGCCCGACAGAGCCCGACAGGGCCCAGTTTAGCCCAGTAGAGCCCGAGAGAGCCCGACAGAGCCCGACAGGGCCCGACAGAGCCCGACAGAGCCCTGTAGAGCCCGACAGAGCCCGACAGAGCCCGACAGAGCCCGAGAGGGCCCGACAGGGCCCGACAGGGCCCAGTAGAGCCCGACAGAGCCCGACAGAGCCCGACAGGGCCCGACAGGGCCCGACAGGGCCCAGTAGAGCCCGACAGAGCCCGACAGGGCCCGACAGAGCCCGACAGGGCCCGACAGAGCCCGACAGGGCCCGACAGAGACCGACAGAGCCCAGTAGAGCTCGACAGAGCCCGACAGAGCCCGACAGGGCCCGACAGGGCCCAGTAGAGCCCGACAGAGCCCGACAGAGCCCGACAGGGCCCGACAGGGCCCGACAGAGCCCGACAGAGCCCGACAGGGCCCGACAGACCCCAATAGAGCCCGACAGAGCCCAGTAGAGCCCGACAGAGCCCGACAGAGCCCGACAGAGCCCGACAGGGCCTGACAGGGCTCGACAGAGCCCAGTAGAGCCCGACAGAGACCGACAGAGCCCGACAGAGCCCGACAGGGCCCGACAGGGCCCGACAGGGCCCAGTAGAGCCCGACAGGGCCCGACAGAACCCGACAGAGTCCGACAGAGCCCGACAGGGCCCGACAGAGCCCGACAGAACCCAGTAGAGCCCGACAGAGCCCGACAGAGCCCGAGAGGGCCCGACAGAGCCCGACAGGGCCCAGTAGAGCCCGACAGAGCCCGACAGAGCCCGACAGAGCCCGACAGGGCCCGACAGAGCCCGACAGAGCCCGCAAGGGCCCGACAGGGCCCAGTAGAGCCCGACAGAGCCCGACAGAGCCCGACAGAGCCCGACAGAGCCCGCAAGGGCCCGACAGAGCCCAGTAGAGCCCGACAGAGCCCGACAGAGCCCGACAGAGCCCGACAGGGCCCAGTAGAGCCCGACAGAGCCCGACAGAGCCCGACAGAGCCCGACAAAGCCCGACAGGGCCCGACAGGGCCCAGTAGAGCCCGACAGGGCCCGACAGAGCCCGACAGAGCCCGACAGAGCCCGACAGGGCCCGACAGGGCCCGACAGAGCCCAGTAGAGCCCGACAGAGCCCGACAGAGCCCGACAGAGCCCGACAGGGCCCGACAGAGCCCGACAGGTCCCAGTAGAGCTCGACAGAGCCCGACAGAGCCCGACAGGGCCCGACAGAGCCCGACAGGGCCCAGTAGAGCCCGACAGAGCCCGACAGAGCCCGACAGGGCCCGACAGGGCCCGACAGAGCCCGACAGAGCCCGACAGGGCCCGACAGACCCCAATAGAGCCCGACAGAGCCCAGTAGAGCCCGAGAGAGCCCGACAGAGACCGAAAGAGCCCGACAGGGCCCGACAGGGCCCGACAGAGCCCGACAGGGCCCAGTTTAGCCCAGTAGAGCCCGAGAGAGCCCGACAGAGCACGACAGGGCCCGACAGAGCCCGACAGAGCCCTGTAGAGCCCGACAGAGCCCGACAGAGGCCGAGAGGGCCCGACAGGGCCCGACAGGGCCCAGTAGAGCCCGACAGAGCCCGACAGAGCCCGACAGGGCCCGACAGGGCCCGACAGGGCCCAGTAGAGCCCGACAGAGCCCGACAGGGCCCGACAGAGCCCGACAGGGCCCGACAGAGCCCGACAGAGCCCGACAGGGCCCAGTAGAGCCCAACAGAGCCCGACAGAGCCCGACAGAGCCCAGTAGAGCCCGACAGAGCCCGACAGAGCCCGAAAGAGCCCGACAGAGCCCGACAGGGCCCGACAGATCCTGACAGAGCCCGACAGGGCCCGACAGAGCCCGACAGAGCCCAAGAGAGCCCGACAGAGCCCAGTAGAGCCCGACAGAGCTCGACAGAGCCCGACAGGGCCCGACAGGGCCCGACAGGGCCCGACAGAGGCCGACAGGGCCCGACAGAGCCCGACAGGGCCCGACAGGGAACAGTAGAGCCCAGTAGAGCCCGACAGAGCCCGACAGAGCCCGACAGAGCCCAGTAGAGCCCGACAGAGCCCGACAGGGCCCGACAGAGCGCGACAGGGCCCAGTAGAGCCTGACAGAGCCCGACAGGGCCCGACAGGGCCCGACAGAGCCCGACAGAGCCCGACAGAGCCCGACAGAAACCGACAGAGCCCGACAGGGCCCGACAGAGACCGACAGGGCCCGACAGGGCCCGACAGGGCCCGACAGAGCCAGACAGGGCCCGACAGAGCCCGACAGAGCCCGACAGGGCCCGACAGAGCCCGACAGAGCCTGACAGGGCCCAGTAGAGCCCGACAGAGCCCGACAGAGCCCGACAGAGCCCGACAAAGCTCGACAGGGCCCGACAGGGCCCAGTAGAGCCCGACAGGGCCCGACAGAGCCCGACAGAGCCCGACAGGGCCCGACAGGGCCCGACAGAGACCGACAGAGCCCAGTAGAGCCCGACAGAGCCCGACAGAGCCCGACAGAGCCCGACAGGGCCCGACAGAGCCCGACAGGGCCCGACAGAGCCCGACAGAGTCCAGTAGAGCTCGACAGAGCCCGACAGAGCCCGACAGAGCCCGACAGGGCCCAGTAGAGCCCGACAGAGCCCGACAGAGCCCGACAGGGCCCGAGAGGGCCCGACAGAGCCCGACAGACCCCAATAGAGCCCGACAGAGCCCAGTAGAGCCCGACAGAGCCCGACAGAGCCCGACAGAGCCCAACAGGGCCCGACAGGGCCCGACAGAGCCCAGTAGAGCCCGACAGAACCCGACAGAGCCCGACAGAGCCCGACAGGGCCCGACAGGGCCCGACAGGGCCCAGTGGAGCCCGACAGGGCCCGACAGAGCCCGACAGAGCCCGACAGAGCCCGACAGGGCCCGACAGAGCCCGACAGAGCCCAGTAGAGCCCGACAGAGCCCGAGAGAGCCCGACAGAGCCCGAGAGGGCCCGACAGGGCCCGACAGGGCCCAGTAGAGCCCGACAGAGCCCGACAGAGCCCGACAGAGCCCGACAGGGCCCGACAGAGCCCGACAGAGCCCGCAAGGGCCCGACAGGGCCCGACAGAGCCCGACAGAGCCCGACAGAGCCCGACAGAGCCCGACAGGGCCCGACAGAGCCCGACAGAGCCCAGTAGAGCCCGACAGAGCCCGACAGAGCCCAGTAGAGCCCGAGAGAGCCCGACAGAGCCCGACAGAGCCCGACAGGGCCCGACAGGGCCCGACAGAGCCCGACAGGGCCCAGTTTAGCCCAGTAGAGCCCGACAGAGCCCGACAGAGCCCGAAAGAGCCCGACAGATCCCGACAGGGCCCAACAGATCCTGACAGAGCCCGACAGGGCCCGACAGAGCCCGACAGAGCCCGACAGAGCCCGACAGGGCCCGACAGGGCCCAACAGAGCCCGACAGGGCCCGACAGAGCCCGACAGGGCCCGACAGGGAACAGTAGAGCACAGTAGAGCCCGACAGAGCCCGACAGAGCCCGACAGGGCCCGACAGAGCCCAGTAGAGCCCGACAGAGCCCGACAGAGCCCGACAGAGCCCGACAGGGCCCGACAGAGCCCGACAGAGCCCGACAGAAACCGACAGAGCCCGACAGGGCCCAGTAGAGCCCGACAGAGCCCGACAGAGCCCGACAGGGCCCGACAGGGAACAGTAGAGCCCAGTAGAGCCCGACAGAGCCCGACAGAGCCCGACAGAGCCCGACAGGGCCCGACAGAGCCCGACAGAACCCGACAGAGCCCGACAGAGCCCGACAGGGCCCGACAGGGCCCGACAGAGCCCGACAGAGCCCGACAGAACCTGACAGAGCCCGACAGAGACCAGTAGAGCCCGACAGAGCCCGACAGAGCCCGACAGAGCCCGACAGGGCCCGACAGGGCCCGACAGGGAACAGTAGAGCCCAGTAGAGCCCGACAGAGCCCGACAGAGCCCGACAGAGCCCGAGAGGGCCCGACAGAGCCCGACAGAGCCCAGTAGAGCCCGACAGAGCCCGACAGGGCCCGACAGGGCCCGACAGGGCCCAGTAGAGCCCGACAGAGCCCGACAGAGCCCGACAGGGCCCGACAGGGCCCGACAGGGCCCGACAGAGCCCGACAGGGCCCGACAGAGCCCGACAGGGCCCGACAGAGCCCGACAGAGCCCGACAGAGCCCGACAGGGAACAGTAGAGCCCGACAGAGCCCGACAGAGCCCGACAGAGCCCGACAAAGCTCGACAGGGCCCGACAGAGCCCGACAGAGCCCGACAGGGAACAGTAGAGCCCGACAGAGCCCGACAGAGCCCGACAGAGCCCGACAAAGCTCGACAGGGCCCGACAGGGCCCAGTAGAGCCCGACAGGGCCCGACAGAGCCCGACAGAGCTGGACAGAGCCCGACAGAGCCCGACAGGGCCCGACAGAGCCCGACAGAGCCCAGTAGAGCCCGACAGAGCCCGACAGAGCCCGACAGGGCCCGACAGAGCCCGACAGGGCCCAACAGAGCCCGACAGAGCCCAGTAGAGCTCGACAGAGCCCGACAGAGCCCGACAGGGCCCGACAGGGCCCAGTAGAGCCCGACAGAGCCCGACAGAGCCCGACAGAGCCCGACAGGGCCTGACAGGGCTCGACAGAGCCCAGTAGAGCCCGACAGAGCCCGACAGAGCCCGACAGAGCCCGACAGGGCCCGACAGGGCCCGACAGGGCCCAGTAGAGCCCGACAGGGCCCGACAGAACCCGACAGAGCCCGACAGAGCCCGACAGGGCCCGACAGAGCCCGACAGAGCCCAGTAGAGCCCGACAGAGCCCGACAGAGCCCGAGAGGGCCCGACAGGGCCCGACAGGGCCCAGTAGAGCCCGACAGAGCCCGACAGAGCCCGACAGAGCCCGACAGAGCCCGACAGAGCCCGCAAGGGCCCGACAGGGCCCGACAGAGCCCGACAGAGCCCGACAGGGCCCGACAGGGCCCGACAGGGCCCAGTAGAGCCCGACAGGGCCCGACAGAACCCGACAGAGCCCGACAGAGCCCGACAGGGCCCGACAGAGCCCGACAGAGCCCAGTAGAGCCCGACAGAGCCCGACAGAGCCCGAGAGGGCCCGACAGGGCCCGACAGGGCCCAGTAGAGCCCGACAGAGCCCGACAGAGCCCGACAGAGCCCGACAGGGCCCGACAGAGCCCGACAGAGCCCGCAAGGGCCCGACAGGGCCCGACAGAGCCCGACAGAGCCCAGTAGAGCCCGACAGAGCCCGACAGAGCCCGACAGAGCCTAGTAGAGCCCGACAGAGCCCGACAGGGCCCGACAGGGCCCGACAGGGCCCAGTAGAGCCCGACAGAGCCCGACAGGGCCCGACAGGGCCCGACAGGGCCCAGTAGAGCCCGACAGGGCCCGACAGAGCCCGACAGAGCCCGACAGAACCCGACAGAGCCCGACAGAGCCCAGTAGAGCCCGACAGAGCCCGACAGGGCCCGACAGGGCCCGACAGGGCCCAGTAGAGCCCGACAGAGCTCGACAGGGCCCGACAGGGCCCGAGAGAGCCCGACAGAGCCCGACAGAGCCCGACAGGGCCCGACAGAGCCCGACAGAGCCCAGTAGAGCCCAGTAGAACCCGACAGAGCCCGACAGAGCCCGACAGAGCCCGACAGAGCCCGACAGGGCCCGACAGACCCCGACAGAGCCCGACAGGCACCAGTAGAGCCTCACAGAGCCCGACAGAGCTCGACAGAGCCCGACAAAGCCCGACAGGGCCCGACAGATCCTGACAGAGCCCGACAGGGCCCGAAAGAGCCCGACAGTGCCCGATAGAGCCCGACAGGGCCCAGTAGAGCCTGACAGAGCCCGACAGAGCTCGACAGAGCCCGACAGAGCCCGACAGAGCCCGACAGAGCCCAGTAGAGCCCGACAGAGCCCGACAGAGCCCGACAGAGCCCGACAGAGCCCGACAGAGCCCGACAGGGCCCGACAGAGCCCGACAGGGCCGGACAGAGCCCGACAGAGCCCGACAGGGCCCAGTAGAGCCCGACAGAGCCCGACAGAGCCCGACAGAGGCCGACAAAGCCCGACAGGGCCCGACAGGGCCCAGTAGAGCCCGACAGGGCCCGACAGAGCCCGACAGAGCCCGACAGAGCCCGACAGGGCCCGACAGGGCCCGACAGAGCCCAGTAGAGCCCGACAGAGCCCGACAGAGCCCGACAGAGCCCGACAGGGCCCGACAGAGCCCGACAGAGCCCAGTAGAGCTCGACAGAGCCCGACAGAGCCCGACAGGGCCTGACAGAGCCCGACAGGGCCCAGTAGAGCCCGACAGAGCCCGACAGAGCCCGACAGGGCCCGACAGGGCCCGACAGAGCCCGACAGAGCCCGACAGGGCCCGACAGACCCCAATAGAGCCCGACAGAGCCCAGTAGAGCCCGAGAGAGCCCGACAGAGACCGAAAGAGCCCGACAGGGCCCGACAGGGCCCGACAGAGCCCGACAGGGCCCAGTTTAGCCCAGTAGAGCCCGAGAGAGCCCGACAGAGCCCGACAGGGCCCGACAGAGCCCGACAGAGCCCTGTAGAGCCCGACAGAGCCCGACAGAGCCCGACAGAGCCCGAGAGGGCCCGACAGGGCCCGACAGGGCCCAGTAGAGCCCGACAGAGCCCGACAGAGCCCGACAGGGCCCGACAGGGCCCGACAGGGCCCAGTAGAGCCCGACAGAGCCCGACAGAGCCCGACAGAGCCCGACAGGGCCCGACAGAGCCCGACAGGGCCCGACAGAGCCCGACAGAGCCCGACAGGGCCCAGTAGAGCCCAACAGAGCCCGACAGAGCCCGACAGAGCCCAGTAGAGCCCGACAGAGCCCGACAGAGCCCGAAAGAGCCCGACAGAGCCCGACAGGGCCCGACAGATCCTGACAGAGCCCGACAGGGCCCGACAGAGCCCGACAGAGCCCAAGAGAGCCCGACAGAGCCCAGTAGAGCCCGACAGAGCTCGACAGAGCCCGACAGGGCCCGACAGGGCCCGACAGGGCCCGACAGAGGCCAACAGGGCCCGACAGAGCCCGACAGGGCCCGACAGGGAACAGTAGAGCCCAGTAGAGCCCGACAGAGCCCGACAGAGCCCGACAGGGCCCGACAGAGCCCGACAGGGCCCGACAGAGCCCGACAGAGCCCGACAGAGCCCGACAGAAACCGACAGAGCCCGACAGGGCCCGACAGAGCCCGACAGGGCCCGACAGGGCCCGACAGGGCCCGACAGAGCCAGACAGGGCCCGACAGAGCCCGACAGAGCCCGACAGGGCCCAGTAGAGCCCGACAGAGCCCGACAGAGCCCGACAGAGCCCGACAAAGCTCGACAGGGCCCGACAGGGCCCAGTAGAGCCCGACAGGGCCCGACAGAGCCCGACAGAGCCCGACAGAGCCCGACAGAGCCCGACAGGGCCCGACAGAGACCGACAGAGCCCAGTAGAGCCCGACAGAGCCCGACAGAGCCCGACAGAGCCCGACAGGGCCCGACAGAGCCCGACAGGGCACGACAGAGCCCGACAGAGTCCAGTAGAGCTCGACAGAGCCCGACAGAGCCCGACAGAGCCCGACAGGGCCCAGTAGAGCCCGACAGAGCCCGACAGAGCCCGACAGGACCCGAGAGGGCCCGACAGAGCCCGACAGAGCCCGACAGGGCCCGACAGACCCCAATAGAGCCCGACAGAGCCCAGTAGAGCCCGACAGAGCCCGACAGAGCCCGACAGAGCCTGACAGGGCCCGACAGGGCCCGACAGAGCCCAGTAGAGCCCGACAGAGCCCGACAGAGCCCGACAGAGCCCGACAGGGCCCGACAGGGCCCGACAGGGCCCAGTGGAGGCCGACAGGGCCCGACAGAGCCCGACAGAGCCCGACAGAGCCCGACAGGGCCCGACAGAGCCCGACAGAGCCCAGTAGAGCCCGACAGAGCCCGACAGAGCCCGACAGAGCCCGAGAGGGCCCGACAGGGCCCGACAGGGCCCAGTAGAGCCCGACAGAGCCCGACAGAGCCCGACAGAGCCCGACAGGGCCCGACAGAGCCCGACAGAGCCGGCAAGGGCCCGACAGGGCCCGACAGAGCCCGACAGAGCCCGACAGAGCCCGACAGAGCCCGACAGGGCCCGACAGAGCCCGACAGAGCCCAGTAGAGCCCGACAGAGCCCGACAGAGCCCAGTAGAGCCCGAGAGAGCCCGACAGGGCCCGACAGGGCCCGACAGAGCCCGACAGGGCCCAGTTTAGCCCAGTAGAGCCCGACAGAGCCCGACAGAGCCCGAAAGAGCCCGACAGAGCCCGACAGGGCCCGACAGATCCTGACAGAGCCCGACAGGGCCCGACAGAGCCCGACAGAGCCCGACAGAGCCCGACAGGGCCCGACAGGGCCCAACAGAGCCCGACAGGGCCCGACAGGGAACAGTAGAGCACAGTAGAGCCCGACAGAGCCCGACAGAGCCCGACAGGGCCCGACAGAGCCCAGTAGAGCCCGACAGAGCCCGACAGAGCCCGAGAGAGCCCGACAGGGCCCGACAGAGCCCGACAGAGCCCGACACAAACCGACAGAGCCCGACAGGGCCCAGTAGAGCCCGACAGAGCCCGACAGAGCCCGACAGGGCCCGACAGGGAACAGTAGAGCCCAGTAGAGCCCGACAGAGCCCGACAGAGCCCGACAGGGCCCGACAGGGCCCGACAGAGCCCGACAGAGCCCGACAGAACCTGACAGAGCCCGACAGAGACCAGTAGAGCCCGACAGAGCCCGACAGAGCCCGACAGAGCCCGACAGGGCCCGACAGGGCCCGACAGGGCCCGACAGGGAACAGTAGAGCCCAGTAGAGCCCGACAGAGCCCGACAGAGCCCGATAGAGCCCGAGAGGGCCCGACAGAGCCCGACAGAGCCCAGTAGAGCCCGACAGAGCCCGACAGGGCCCGACAGGGCCCGACAGGGCCCAGTAGAGCCCGACAGAGCCCGACAGAGCCCGACAGGGCCCGACAGTGCCCGACAGGGCCCGACAGAGCCCGACAGGGCCCGACAGAGCCCGACAGAGCCCGACAGAGCCCGACAGGGCCCGACAGAGCCCGACAGAGCCCGACAGAGCCCGACAGGGAACAGTAGAGCCCGACAGAGCCCGACAGAGCCCGACAGAGCCAGACAAAGCTCGACAGGGCCCGACAGAGCCCGACAGAGCCCGACAGGGAACAGTAGAGCCCGACAGAGCCCGACAGAGCCCGACAGAGCCCGACAAAGCTCGACAGGGCCCGACAGGGCCCAGTAGAGCCCGACAGGGCCCGACAGAGCCCGACAGAGCTGGACAGAGCCCGACAGAGCCCGACAGGGCCCGACAGAGCCCGACAGAGCCCAGTAGAGCCCGACAGAGCCCGACAGAGCCCGACAGAGCCCGACAGGGCCCGACAGAGCCCGACAGGGCCCGACAGAGCCCGACAGAGCCCAGTAGAGCTCGACAGAGCCCGACAGAGCCCGACAGGGCCCGACAGGGCCCAGTAGAGCCCGACAGAGCCCGACAGAGCCCGACAGAGCCCGACAGGGCCTGACAGGGCTCGACAGAGCCCAGTAGAGCCCGACAGAGCCCGACAGAGCCCGACAGAGCCCGACAGGGCCCGACAGGGCCCGACAGGGCCCAGTAGAGCCCGACAGGGCCCGACAGAACCCGACAGAGCCCGACAGAGCCCGACAGGGCCCGACAGAGCCCGACAGAGCCCAGTAGAGCCCGACAGAGCCCGACAGAGCCCGAGAGGGCCCGACAGGGCCCGACAGGGCCCAGTAGAGCCCGACAGAGCCCGACAGAGCCCGACAGAGCCCGACAGGGCCCGACAGAGCCCGACAGAGCCCGCAAGGGCCCGACAGGGCCCGACAGAGCCCGACAGAGCCCGACAGGGCCCGACAGGGCCCGACAGGGCCCAGTAGAGCCCGACAGGGCCCGACAGAACCCGACAGAGCCCGACAGAGCCCGACAGGGCCCGACAGAGCCCGACAGAGCCCAGTAGAGCCCGACAGAGCCCGACAGAGCCCGAGAGGGCCCGACAGGGCCCGACAGGGCCCAGTAGAGCCCGACAGAGCCCGACAGAGCCCGACAGAGCCCGACAGGGCCCGACAGGGCCCGACAGAGCCCGCAAGGGCCCGACAGGGCCCGACAGAGCCCGACAGAGCCCAGTAGAGCCCGACAGAGCCCGACAGAGCCCGACAGAGCCTAGTAGAGCCCGACAGAGCCCGACAGGGCCCGACAGGGCCCGACAGGGCCCAGTAGAGCCCGACAGAGCCCGACAGGGCCCGACAGGGCCCGACAGGGCCCAGTAGAGCCCGACAGGGCCCGACAGAGCCCGACAGAGCCCGACAGAACCCGACAGAGCCCGACAGAGCCCAGTAGAGCCCGACAGAGCCCGACAGGGCCCGACAGGGCCCGACAGGGCCCAGTAGAGCCCGACAGAGCTCGACAGGGCCCGACAGGGCCCGACAGAGCCCGACAGAGCCCGACAGAGCCCGACAGGGCCCGACAGAGCCCGACAGAGCCCAGTAGAGCCCGACAGAGCCCGACAGAGCCCGACAGAGCCCGAGAGGGCCCGACAGGGCCCGACAGGGCCCAGTAGAGCCCGACAGAGCCCGACAGAGCCCGACAGAGCCCGACAGGGCCCGACAGAGCCCGACAGAGCCCGCAAGGGCCCGACAGGGCCCGACAGAGCCCGACAGAGCCCGACAGAGCCCGACAGAGCCCGACAGGGCTTGACAGAGCCCGACAGAGCCCAGTAGAGCCCGACAGAGCCCGACAGAGCCCAGTAGAGCCCGAGAGAGCCCGACAGAGCCCGACAGAGCCCGACAGGGCCCGACAGGGCCCGACAGAGCCCGACAGGGCCCAGTTTAGCCCAGTAGAGCCCGACAGAGCCCGACAGAGCCCGAACGAGCCCGACAGAGCCCGACAGGGCCCGACAGATCCTGACAGAGCCCGACAGGGCCCGACAGAGCCCGACAGAGCCCGACAGAGCCCGACAGGGCCCGACAGGGCCCAACAGAGCCCGACAGGGCCCGACAGAGCCCGACAGGGCCCGACAGGGAACAGTACAGCACAGTAGAGCCCGACAGAGCCCGACAGAGCCCGACAGGGCCCGACAGAGCCCAGTAGAGCCCGACAGAGCCCGACAGAGCCCGACAGAGCCCGACAGGGCCCGACAGAGCCCGACAGAGCCCGACAGAAACCGACAGAGCCCGACAGGGCCCAGTAGAACCCGACAGATCCCGACAGAGCCCGACAGGGCCCGACAGGGAACAGTAGAGCCCAGTAGAGCCCGACAGAGCCCGACAGAGCCCGACAGGGCCCGACAGGGCCCGACAGAGCCCGACAGAGCCCGACAGAACCTGACAGAGCCCGACAGAGACCAGTAGAGCCCGACAGAGCCCGACAGAGCCCGACAGAGCCCGACAGGGCCCGACAGGGCCCGACAGGGCCCGACAGGGAACAGTAGAGCCCAGTAGAGCCCGACAGAGCCCGACAGAGCCCGACAGAGCCCGAGAGGGCCCGACAGAGCCCGACAGAGCCCAGTAGAGCCCGACAGAGCCCGACAGGGCCCGACAGGGCCCGACAGGGCCCAGTAGAGCCCGACAGAGCCCGACAGAGCCCGACAGGGCCCGACAGGGCCCGACAGGGCCCGACAGAGCCCGACAGGGCCCGACAGAGCCCGACAGAGCCCGACAGAGCCCGACAGGGCCCGACAGAGCCCGACAGAGCCCGACAGAGCCCGACAGGGAACAGTAGAGCCCGACAGAGCCCGACAGAGCCCGACAGAGCCCGACAAAGCTCGACAGGGCCCGACAGAGCCCGACAGAGCCCGACAGGGAACAGTAGAGCCCGACAGAGCCCGACAGAGCCCGACAGAGCCCGACAAAGCTCGACAGGGCCCGACAGGGCCCAGTAGAGCCCGACAGGGCCCGACAGAGCCCGACAGAGCTGGACAGAGCCCGACAGAGCCCGACAGGGCCCGACAGAGCCCGACAGAGCCCAGTAGAGCCCGACAGAGCCCGACAGAGCCCGACAGAGCCCGACAGGGCCCGACAGAGCCCGACAGGGCCCGACAGAGCCCGACAGAGCCCAGTAGAGCTCGACAGAGCCCGACAGAGCCCGACAGGGCCCGACAGGGCCCAGTAGAGCCCGACAGAGCCCGACAGAGCCCGACAGAGCCCGACAGGGCCTGAGAGGGCTCGACAGAGCCCAGTAGAGCCCGACAGAGCCCGACAGAGCCCGACAGAGCCCGACAGGGCCCGACAGGGCCCGACAGGGCCCAGTAGAGCCCGACAGGGCCCGACAGAACCCGACAGAGCCCGACAGAGCCCGACAGGGCCCGACAGAGCCCGACAGAGCCCAGTAGAGCCCGACAGAGCCCGACAGAGCCCGAGAGGGCCCGACAGGGCCCGACAGGGCCCAGTAGAGCCCGACAGAGCCCGACAGAGCCCGACAGAGCCCGACAGGGCCCGACAGAGCCCGACAGAGCCCGCAAGGGCCCGACAGGGCCCGACAGAGCTTGACAGAGCCCGACAGGGCCCGACAGAGCCCGACAGGGCCCGACAGGGCCCGACAGGGCCCAGTAGAGCCCGACAGGGCCCGACAGAACCCGACAGAGCCCGACAGAGCCCGACAGGGCCCGACAGAGCCCAACAGAGCCCAGTAGAGCCCGACAGAGCCCGACAGAGCCCGAGAGGGCCCGACAGGGCCCGACAGGGCCCAGTAGAGCCCGACAGAGCCCGACAGAGCCCGACAGAGCCCGACAGGGCCCGACAGAGCCCGACAGAGCCCGCAAGGGCCCGACAGGGCCCGACAGAGCCCGACAGAGCCCAGTAGAGCCCGACAGAGCCCGACAGAGCCCGACAGAGCCCGACAGAGCCTAGTAGAGCCCGACAGAGCCCGACAGGGCCCGACAGGGCCCGACAGGGCCCAGTAGAGCCCGACAGAGCCCGACAGGGCCCGACAGGGCCCGACAGGGCCCAGTAGAGCCCGACAGGGCCCGACAGAGCCCGACAGAGCCCGACAGAACCCGACAGAGCCCGACAGAGCCCAGTAGAGCCCGACAGAGCCCGACAGGGCCCGACAGGGCCCGACAGGGCCCAGTAGAGCCCGACAGAGCTCGACAGGGCCCGACAGGGCCCGACAGAGCCCGACAGAGCCCGACAGAGCCCGACAGGGCCCGACAGAGCCCGACAGAGCCCGACAGGGCCCGACAGAGCCCGACAGAGCCCAGTAGAGCCCGACAGAGCCCGACAGAGCCCGACAGAGCCCGAGAGGGCCCGACAGGGCCCGACAGGGCCCAGTAGAGCCCGACAGAGCCCGACAGAGCCCGAAAGAGCCCGACAGGGCCCGACAGAGCCCGACAGAGCCCGCAAGGGCCCGACAGGGCCCGACAGAGCCCGACAGAGCCCGACAGAGCCCGACAGAGCCCGACAGGGCCCGACAGAGCCCGACAGAGCCCAGTAGAGCCCGACAGAGCCCGACAGAGCCCAGTAGAGCCCGAGAGAGCCCGACAGAGCCCGACAGAGCCCGACAGGGCCCGACAGGGCCCGACAGAGCCCGACAGGGCCCAGTTTAGCCCAGTAGAGCCCGACAGAGCCCGACAGAGCCCGAAAGAGCCCGACAGAGCCCGACAGGGCCCGACAGATCCTGACAGAGCCCGACAGGGCCCGACAGAGCCCGACAGAGCCCGACAGAGCCCGACAGGGCCCAACAGAGCCCGACAGGGCCCGACAGAGCCCGACAGGGCCCGACAGGGAACAGTAGAGCACAGTAGAGCCCGACAGAGCCCGACAGAGCCCGACAGGGCCCGACAGAGCCCAGTAGAGCCCGACAGAGCCCGACAGAGCCCGACAGAGCCCGACAGGGCCCGACAGAGCCCGACAGAGCCCGACAGAAACCGACAGAGCCCGACAGGGCCCAGTAGAGCCCGACAGAGCCCGACAGAGCCCGACAGGGCCCGACAGGGAACAGTAGAGCCCAGTAGAGCCCGACAGAGCCCGACAGAGCCCGACAGGGCCCGACAGGGCCCGACAGAGCCCGACAGAGCCCGACAGAACCTGACAGAGCCCGACAGAGACCAGTAGAGCCCGACAGAGCCCGACAGAGCCCGACAGGGCCCGACAGGGCCCGACAGAGCCCGACAGAGCCCGACAGGGCCCGACAGAGCCCAGTAGAGCCCGACAGAGCCCGACAGAGCCCGACAGAGCCCGACAGAGCCCGAGAGGGCCCGACAGGGCCCGACAGGGCCCAGTAGAGCCCGACAGAGCCCGACAGAGCCCGACAGAGCCCGACAGAGCCCGACAGGGCCCGACAGAGCCCGCAAGGGCCCGACAGGGCCCGACAGAGCCCGACAGAGCCCGACAGGGCCCGACAGACCCCAATAGAGCCCGACAGAGCCCAGTAGAGCCCGAGAGAGCCCGACAGAGCCCGACAGAGCCCGACAGAGCCCGACAGGGCCCAGTTTAGCCCAGTAGAGCCCGACAGAGCCCGACAGAGCCCGACAGAGCCCGACAGAGCCCAGTAGAGCCCGACAGAGCCCGACAGAGCCCGACAGAGCCCGACAGAGACCAGTAGAGCCCGACAGAGCCCGACAGAGCCCGACAGAGCCCGACAGGGCCCGACAGGGCCCGACAGGGCCCAGTAGAGCTTGACAGAGCCCGACAGAGCCCGACAGAGCCCGACAGGGCCCGACAGAGCCCGACAGGGCCCGACAGAGTCCGACAGAGCCCGACAGGGCCCAGTAGAGCCCAACAGAGCCCGACAGAGCCCGACAGAGCCCAGTAGAGCCCGACAGAGCCCGACAGAGCCCGAAAGAGCCCGACAGAGCCCGACAGAGCCCGACAGGGCCCGACAGAGCCCGACAGAGCCCGACAAAGCTCGACAGGGCCCGACAGGGCCCAGTAGAGCCCGACAGGGCCCGACAGAGCCCGACAGAGCCCGACAGAGCCCGACAGGGCCCGACAGAGCCCGACAGAGCCCAGTAGAGCCCGACAGAGCCCGACAGAGCCCGAGAGGGCCCGACAGAGCCCGACAGAGCCCGACAGAGCCCGCAAGGGCCCGACAGGGCCCAGTAGAGCCCAGTATAGCCCGACAGAGCCGGACAGAGCCCGACAGGGCCCGACAGAGCCCGACAGAGCCCAGTAGAGCCCGACAGAGCCCGACAGAGCCCGACAGAGCCCGACAGGGCCCGACAGAGCCCGACAGAGCCCGCAAGGGCCCGACAGGGCCCAGTAGAGCCCGACAGAGCCCGACAGAGCCGGACAGAGCCCGACAGGGCCCGACAGGGCCCGACAGAGCCCGACAGAGCCCGACAGGGCCCGACAGAGCCCGACAGAGCCCGACAGGGCCCAGTAGAGCCCGACAGAGCCCGACAGAGCCCGACAGAGCCCGACAAAGCCCGACAGGGCCCGACAGGGCCCAGTAGAGCCCGACAGGGCCCGACAGAGCCCGACAGAGCCCGACAGAGCCCGACAGAGCCCGACAGGACCCGACAGAGCCCGATAGAGCCCAGTAGAGCCCGACAGAGCCCGACAGAGCCCGACAGAGCCCGACAGGGCCCGACAGAGCCCGACAGGGCCCGACAGAGCCCGACAGAGCCCAGTAGAGCTCGACAGAGCCCGACAGAGCCCGACAGGGCCCGACAGAGCCCGACAGGGCCCAGTAGAGCCCGACAGAGCCCGACAGAGCCCGACAGGGCCCGACAGGGCCCGACAGAGCCCGACAGAGCCCGACAGGGCCCGACAGGGCCCAGTAGAGCCCGACAGAGCCCGACAGAGCCCGACAGGGCCCGACAGGGCCCGACAGAGCCCGACAGAGCCCGACAGGGCCCGACAGACCCCAATAGAGCCCGACAGAGCCCAGTAGAGCCCGACAGAGCCCGACAGAGCCCGTCACAGCCCGACAGGGCCTGACAGGGCTCGACAGAGCCCAGTAGAGCCCGACAGAGCCCGACAGAGCCCGACAGAGCCCGACAGGGCCCGACAGGGCCCGACAGGGCCCAGTAGAGCCCGACAGGGCCCGACAGAACCCGACAGAGCCCGACAGAGCCCGACAGGGCCCGACAGAGCCCGACAGAGCCCAGTAGAGCCCGACAGAGCCCGACAGAGCCCGAGAGGGCCCGACAGAGCCCGACAGGGCCCAGTAGAGCCCGACAGAGCCCGACAGAGCCCGACAGAGCCCGACAGGGCCCGACAGAGCCCGACAGAGCCCGCAAGGGCCCGACAGGGCCCAGTAGAGCCCGACAGAGCCCGACAGAGCCCGACAGAGCCCGACAGGGCCCGACAGGGCCCGACAGAGCCCGACAGAGCCCGACAGGGCCCGACAGAGCCCGACAGAGCCCGACAGGTCCCAGTAGAGCCCGACAGAGCCCGACAGAGCCCGACAGGTCCCAGTAGAGCTCGACAGAGCCCGACAGAGCCCGACAGGGCCCGACAGAGCCCGACAGGGCCCAGTAGAGCCCGACGGAGCCCGACAGAGCCCGACAGGTCCCGACAGGGCCCGACAGAGCCCGACAGAGCCCGACAGGGCCCGACAGACCCCAATAGAGCCCGACAGAGCCCAGTAGAGCCCGAGAGAGCCCGACAGAGCCCGACAGAGCCCGACAGGGCCCGACAGGGCCCGACAGAGCCCGACAGGGCCCAGTTTAGCCCAGTAGAGCCCGACAGAGCCCGACAGAGCCCAGTAGAGCCCGACAGAGCCCGACAGGGCCCGACAGAGCCCGACAGAGCCCGACAGGGCCCGACAGAGCCCGACAGAGACCAGTAGAGCCCGACAGAGCCCGACAGAGCCCGACAGAGCCCGACAGGGCCCGACAGAGCCCGACAGGGTCCGACAGAGCCCGACAGGGCCCGACAGAGCCCGACAGAGCCCGACAGGGCCCAGTAGAGCCCAACAGAGCCCGACAGAGCCCGACAGGGCCCGACAGGGCCCGACAGAGCCCGACAGATCTTGACAGGGCCCGACAGACCCCAATAGAGCCCGACAGAGCCCAGTAGAGCCCGACAGAGCCCGACAGAGCCCGACAGAGCCCGACAGGGCCCGACAGGGCCCGACAGAGCCCAGTAGAGCCCGACAGAGCCCGACAGAGCCCGACAGAGCCCGACAGGGCCCGACAGGGCCCGACAGAGCCCAGTAGAGCCCGACAGAGCCCTACAGAGCCCGACAGGGCCCGACAGAGCCCGACAGAGCCCGACAGAGCCCGACAGAGCCCGACAGGGCCCGACAGAGCCCGACAGAGCCCAGTAGAGCCCGACAGAGCCCGACAGAGCCCGACAGAGCCCGAGAGGGCCCGACAGGGCCCGACAGGGCCCAGTAGAGCCCGACAGAGCCCGACAGAGCCTGACAGAGCCCGACAGAGCCCGACAGGGCCCGACAGAGCCCGCAAGGGCCCGACAGGGCCCGAAAGAGCCCGACAGAGCCCGACAGGGCCCGACAGACCCCAATAGAGCCCGACAGAGCCCAGTAGAGCCCGAGAGAGCCCGACAGAGCCCGACAGAGCCCGACAGAGCCCGACAGGGCCCAGTTTAGCCCAGTAAAGCCCGACAGAGCCCGACAGAGCCCGACAGAGCCCGACAGAGCCCAGTAGAGCCCGACAGAGCCCGACAGAGCCCGACAGAGCCCGACAGAGACCAGTAGAGCCCGACAGAGCCCGACAGAGCCCGACAGAGCCCGACAGGGCCCGACAGGGCCCGACAGGGCCCAGTAGAGCTTGACAGAGCCCGACAGAGCCCGACAGAGCCCGACAGGGCCCGACAGAGCCCGACAGGGCCCGACAGAGTCCGACAGAGCCCGACAGGGCCCAGTAGAGCCCAACAGAGCCCGACAGAGCCCGACAGAGCCCAGTAGAGCCCGACAGAGCCCGACAGAGCCCGAAAGAGCCCGACAGAGCCCGACAGAGCCCGACAGGGCCCGACAGAGCCCGACAGAGCCCGACAAAGCTCGACAGGGCCCGACAGGGCCCAGTAGAGCCCGACAGGGCCCGACAGAGCCCGACAGAGCCCGACAGAGCCCGACAGGGCCCGACAGAGCCCGACAGAGCCCAGTAGAGCCCGACAGAGCCCGACAGAGCCCGACAGAGCCCGACAGGGCCCGACAGAGCCCGACAGAGCCCAGTAGAGCTCGACAGAGCCCGACAGAGCCCGACAGGGCCCGACAGGGCCCAGTAGAGCCCGACAGAGCCCGACAGAGCCCGACAGGGCCCGACAGGGCCCGACAGAGCCCGACAGAGCCCGACAGGGCCCGACAGACCCCAATAGAGCCCGACAGAGCCCAGTAGAGCCCGACAGAGCCCGACAGAGCCCGACAGAGCCCGACAGGGCCTGACAGGGCTCGACAGAGCCCAGTAGAGCCCGACAGAGCCCGACAGAGCCCGACAGAGCCCGACAGGGCCCGACAGGGCCCGACAGGGCCCAGTAGAGCCCGACAGGGCCCGACAGAACCCGACAGAGCCCGACAGAGCCCGACAGGGCCCGACAGAGCCCGACAGAACCCAGTAGAGCCCGACAGAGCCCGACAGAGCCCGAGAGGGCCCGACAGAGCCCGACAGGGCCCAGTAGAGCCCGACAGAGCCCGACAGAGCCCGACAGAGCCCGACAGGGCCCGACAGAGCCCGACAGAGCCCGCAAGGGCCCGACAGGGCCCAGTAGAGCCCGACAGAGCCCGACAGAGCCCGACAGAGCCCGACAGAGCCCGCAAGGGCCCGACAGAGCCCAGTAGAGCCCGACAGAGCCCGACAGAGCCCGACAGAGCCCGACAGGGCCCAGTAGAGCCCGACAGAGCCCGACAGAGCCCGACAGAGCCCGACAAAGCCCGACAGGGCCCGACAGGGCCCAGTAGAGCCCGACAGGGCCCGACAGAGCCCGACAGAGCCCGACAGAGCCCGACAGGGCCCGACAGGGCCCGACAGAGCCCAGTAGAGCCCGACAGAGCCCGACAGAGCCCGACAGAGCCCGACAGGGCCCGACAGAGCCCGACAGGTCCCAGTAGAGCTCGACAGAGCCCGACAGAGCCCGACAGGGCCCGACAGAGCCCGACAGGGCCCAGTAGAGCCCGACAGAGCCCGACAGAGCCCGACAGGGCCCGACAGGGCCCGACAGAGCCCGACAGAGCCCGACAGGGCCCGACAGACACCAATAGAGCCCGACAGAGCCCAGTAGAGCCCGAGAGAGCCCGACAGAGACCGAAAGAGCCCGACAGGGCCCGACAGGGCCCGACAGAGCCCGACAGGGCCCAGTTTAGCCCAGTAGAGCCCGAGAGAGCCCGACAGAGCCCGACAGGGCCCGACAGAGCCCGACAGAGCCCTGTAGAGCCCGACAGAGCCCGACAGAGCCCGACAGAGCCCGAGAGGGCCCGACAGGGCCCGACAGGGCCCAGTAGAGCCCGACAGAGCCCGACAGAGCCCGACAGGGCCCGACAGGGCCCGACAGGGCCCAGTAGAGCCCGACAGAGCCCGACAGGGCCCGACAGAGCCCGACAGGGCCCGACAGAGCCCGACAGGGCCCGACAGAGACCGACAGAGCCCAGTAGAGCTCGACAGAGCCCGACAGAGCCCGACAGGGCCCGACAGGGCCCAGTAGAGCCCGACAGAGCCCGACAGAGCCCGACAGGGCCCGACAGGGCCCGACAGAGCCCGACAGAGCCCGACAGGGCCCGACAGACCCCAATAGAGCCCGACAGAGCCCAGTAGAGCCCGACAGAGCCCGACAGAGCCCGACAGAGCCCGACAGGGCCTGACAGGGCTCGACAGAGCCCAGTAGAGCCCGACAGAGACCGACAGAGCCCGACAGAGCCCGACAGGGCCCGACAGGGCCCGACAGGGCCCAGTAGAGCCCGACAGGGCCCGACAGAACCCGACAGAGCCCGACAGAGCCCGACAGGGCCCGACAGAGCCCGACAGAACCCAGTAGAGCCCGACAGAGCCCGACAGAGCCCGAGAGGGCCCGACAGAGCCCGACAGGGCCCAGTAGAGCCCGACAGAGCCCGACAGAGCCCGACAGAGCCCGACAGGGCCCGACAGAGCCCGACAGAGCCCGCAAGGGCCCGACAGGGCCCAGTAGAGCCCGACAGAGCCCGACAGAGCCCGACAGAGCCCGACAGAGCCCGCAAGGGCCCGACAGAGCCCAGTAGAGCCCGACAGAGCCCGACAGAGCCCGACAGAGCCCGACAGGGCCCAGTAGAGCCCGACAGAGCCCGACAGAGCCCGACAGAGCCCGACAAAGCCCGACAGGGCCCGACAGGGCCCAGTAGAGCCCGACAGGGCCCGACAGAGCCCGACAGAGCCCGACAGAGCCCGACAGGGCCCGACAGGGCCCGACAGAGCCCAGTAGAGCCCGACAGAGCCCGACAGAGCCCGACAGAGCCCGACAGGGCCCGACAGAGCCCGACAGGTCCCAGTAGAGCTCGACAGAGCCCGACAGAGCCCGACAGGGCCCGACAGAGCCCGACAGGGCCCAGTAGAGCCCGACAGAGCCCGACAGAGCCCGACAGGGCCCGACAGGGCCCGACAGAGCCCGACAGAGCCCGACAGGGCCCGACAGACCCCAATAGAGCCCGACAGAGCCCAGTAGAGCCCGAGAGAGCCCGACAGAGACCGAAAGAGCCCGACAGGGCCCGACAGGGCCCGACAGAGCCCGACAGGGCCCAGTTTAGCCCAGTAGAGCCCGAGAGAGCCCGACAGAGCACGACAGGGCCCGACAGAGCCCGACAGAGCCCTGTAGAGCCCGACAGAGCCCGACAGAGGCCGAGAGGGCCCGACAGGGCCCGACAGGGCCCAGTAGAGCCCGACAGAGCCCGACAGAGCCCGACAGGGCCCGACAGGGCCCGACAGGGCCCAGTAGAGCCCGACAGAGCCCGACAGGGCCCGACAGAGCCCGACAGGGCCCGACAGAGCCCGACAGAGCCCGACAGGGCCCAGTAGAGCCCAACAGAGCCCGACAGAGCCCGACAGAGCCCAGTAGAGCCCGACAGAGCCCGACAGAGCCCGAAAGAGCCCGACAGAGCCCGACAGGGCCCGACAGATCCTGACAGAGCCCGACAGGGCCCGACAGAGCCCGACAGAGCCCAAGAGAGCCCGACAGAGCCCAGTAGAGCCCGACAGAGCTCGACAGAGCCCGACAGGGCCCGACAGGGCCCGACAGGGCCCGACAGAGGCCGACAGGGCCCGACAGAGCCCGACAGGGCCCGACAGGGAACAGTAGAGCCCAGTAGAGCCCGACAGAGCCCGACAGAGCCCGACAGAGCCCAGTAGAGCCCGACAGAGCCCGACAGGGCCCGACAGAGCGCGACAGGGCCCAGTAGAGCCTGACAGAGCCCGACAGGGCCCGACAGGGCCCGACAGAGCCCGACAGAGCCCGACAGAGCCCGACAGAAACCGACAGAGCCCGACAGGGCCCGACAGAGACCGACAGGGCCCGACAGGGCCCGACAGGGCCCGACAGAGCCAGACAGGGCCCGACAGAGCCCGACAGAGCCCGACAGGGCCCGACAGAGCCCGACAGAGCCTGACAGGGCCCAGTAGAGCCCGACAGAGCCCGACAGAGCCCGACAGAGCCCGACAAAGCTCGACAGGGCCCGACAGGGCCCAGTAGAGCCCGACAGGGCCCGACAGAGCCCGACAGAGCCCGACAGAGCCCGACAGGGCCCGACAGGGCCCGACAGAGACCGACAGAGCCCAGTAGAGCCCGACAGAGCCCGACAGAGCCCGACAGAGCCCGACAGGGCCCGACAGAGCCCGACAGGGCCCGACAGAGCCCGACAGAGTCCAGTAGAGCTCGACAGAGCCCGACAGAGCCCGACAGAGCCCGACAGGGCCCAGTAGAGCCCGACAGAGCCCGACAGAGCCCGACAGGGCCCGAGAGGGCCCGACAGAGCCCGACAGACCCCAATAGAGCCCGACAGAGCCCAGTAGAGCCCGACAGAGCCCGACAGAGCCCGACAGAGCCCGACAGGGCCCGACAGGGCCCGACAGAGCCCAGTAGAGCCCGACAGAGCCCGACAGAGCCCGACAGAGCCCGACAGGGCCCGACAGGGCCCGACAGGGCCCAGTGGAGCCCGACAGGGCCCGACAGAGCCCGACAGAGCCCGACAGAGCCCGACAGGGCCCGACAGAGCCCGACAGAGCCCAGTAGAGCCCGACAGAGCCCGAGAGAGCCCGACAGAGCCCGAGAGGGCCCGACAGGGCCCGACAGGGCCCAGTAGAGCCCGACAGAGCCCGACAGAGCCCGACAGAGCCCGACAGGGCCCGACAGAGCCCGACAGAGCCCGCAAGGGCCCGACAGGGCCCGACAGAGCCCGACAGAGCCCGACAGAGCCCGACAGAGCCCGACAGGGCCCGACAGAGCCCGACAGAGCCCAGTAGAGCCCGACAGAGCCCGACAGAGCCCAGTAGAGCCCGAGAGAGCCCGACAGAGCCCGACAGAGCCCGACAGGGCCCGACAGGGCCCGACAGAGCCCGACAGGGCCCAGTTTAGCCCAGTAGAGCCCGACAGAGCCCGACAGAGCCCGAAAGAGCCCGACAGATCCCGACAGGGCCCAACAGATCCTGACAGAGCCCGACAGGGCCCGACAGAGCCCGACAGAGCCCGACAGAGCCCGACAGGGCCCGACAGGGCCCAACAGAGCCCGACAGGGCCCGACAGAGCCCGACAGGGCCCGACAGGGAACAGTAGAGCACAGTAGAGCCCGACAGAGCCCGACAGAGCCCGACAGGGCCCGACAGAGCCCAGTAGAGCCCGACAGAGCCCGACAGAGCCCGACAGAGCCCGACAGGGCCCGACAGAGCCCGACAGAGCCCGACAGAAACCGACAGAGCCCGACAGGGCCCAGTAGAGCCCGACAGAGCCCGACAGAGCCCGACAGGGCCCGACAGGGAACAGTAGAGCCCAGTAGAGCCCGACAGAGCCCGACAGAGCCCGACAGAGCCCGACAGGGCCCGACAGAGCCCGACAGAACCCGACAGAGCCCGACAGAGCCCGACAGGGCCCGACAGGGCCCGACAGAGCCCGACAGAGCCCGACAGAACCTGACAGAGCCCGACAGAGACCAGTAGAGCCCGACAGAGCCCGACAGAGCCCGACAGAGCCCGACAGGGCCCGACAGGGCCCGACAGGGAACAGTAGAGCCCAGTAGAGCCCGACAGAGCCCGACAGAGCCCGACAGAGCCCGAGAGGGCCCGACAGAGCCCGACAGAGCCCAGTAGAGCCCGACAGAGCCCGACAGGGCCCGACAGGGCCCGACAGGGCCCAGTAGAGCCCGACAGAGCCCGACAGAGCCCGACAGGGCCCGACAGGGCCCGACAGGGCCCGACAGAGCCCGACAGGGCCCGACAGAGCCCGACAGGGCCCGACAGAGCCCGACAGAGCCCGACAGAGCCCGACAGGGAACAGTAGAGCCCGACAGAGCCCGACAGAGCCCGACAGAGCCCGACAGGGCCCGACAGAGCCCGACAGAGCCCAGTAGAGCCCGACAGAGCCCGACAGAGCCCGACAGGGCCCGACAGAGCCCGACAGGGCCCAACAGAGCCCGACAGAGCCCAGTAGAGCTCGACAGAGCCCGACAGAGCCCGACAGGGCCCGACAGGGCCCAGTAGAGCCCGACAGAGCCCGACAGAGCCCGACAGAGCCCGACAGGGCCTGACAGGGCTCGACAGAGCCCAGTAGAGCCCGACAGAGCCCGACAGAGCCCGACAGAGCCCGACAGGGCCCGACAGGGCCCGACAGGGCCCAGTAGAGCCCGACAGGGCCCGACAGAACCCGACAGAGCCCGACAGAGCCCGACAGGGCCCGACAGAGCCCGACAGAGCCCAGTAGAGCCCGACAGAGCCCGACAGAGCCCGAGAGGGCCCGACAGGGCCCGACAGGGCCCAGTAGAGCCCGACAGAGCCCGACAGAGCCCGACAGAGCCCGACAGAGCCCGACAGAGCCCGCAAGGGCCCGACAGGGCCCGACAGAGCCCGACAGAGCCCGACAGGGCCCGACAGGGCCCGACAGGGCCCAGTAGAGCCCGACAGGGCCCGACAGAACCCGACAGAGCCCGACAGAGCCCGACAGGGCCCGACAGAGCCCGACAGAGCCCAGTAGAGCCCGACAGAGCCCGACAGAGCCCGACAGGGCCCGACAGGGCCCGACAGGGCCCAGTAGAGCCCGACAGAGCCCGACAGAGCCCGACAGAGCCCGACAGGGCCCGACAGAGCCCGACAGAGCCCGCAAGGGCCCGACAGGGCCCGACAGAGCCCGACAGAGCCCAGTAGAGCCCGACAGAGCCCGACAGAGCCCGACAGAGCCTAGTAGAGCCCGACAGAGCCCGACAGGGCCCGACAGGGCCCGACAGGGCCCAGTAGAGCCCGACAGAGCCCGACAGGGCCCGACAGGGCCCGACAGGGCCCAGTAGAGCCCGACAGGGCCCGACAGAGCCCGACAGAGCCCGACAGAACCCGACAGAGCCCGACAGAGCCCAGTAGAGCCCGACAGAGCCCGACAGGGCCCGACAGGGCCCGACAGGGCCCAGTAGAGCCCGACAGAGCTCGACAGGGCCCGACAGGGCCCGAGAGAGCCCGACAGAGCCCGACAGAGCCCGACAGGGCCCGACAGAGCCCGACAGAGCCCAGTAGAGCCCAGTAGAACCCGACAGAGCCCGACAGAGCCCGACAGAGCCCGACAGAGCCCGACAGGGCCCGACAGACCCCGACAGAGCCCGACAGGCACCAGTAGAGCCTCACAGAGCCCGACAGAGCTCGACAGAGCCCGACAAAGCCCGACAGGGCCCGACAGATCCTGACAGAGCCCGACAGGGCCCGAAAGAGCCCGACAGTGCCCGATAGAGCCCGACAGGGCCCAGTAGAGCCTGACAGAGCCCGACAGAGCTCGACAGAGCCCGACAGAGCCCGACAGAGCCCGACAGAGCCCAGTAGAGCCCGACAGAGCCCGACAGAGCCCGACAGAGCCCGACAGAGCCCGACAGAGCCCGACAGGGCCCGACAGAGCCCGACAGGGCCGGACAGAGCCCGACAGAGCCCGACAGGGCCCAGTAGAGCCCGACAGAGCCCGACAGAGCCCGACAGAGGCCGACAAAGCCCGACAGGGCCCGACAGGGCCCAGTAGAGCCCGACAGGGCCCGACAGAGCCCGACAGAGCCCGACAGAGCCCGACAGGGCCCGACAGGGCCCGACAGAGCCCAGTAGAGCCCGACAGAGCCCGACAGAGCCCGACAGAGCCCGACAGGGCCCGACAGAGCCCGACAGAGCCCAGTAGAGCTCGACAGAGCCCGACAGAGCCCGACAGGGCCTGACAGAGCCCGACAGGGCCCAGTAGAGCCCGACAGAGCCCGACAGAGCCCGACAGGGCCCGACAGGGCCCGACAGAGCCCGACAGAGCCCGACAGGGCCCGACAGACCCCAATAGAGCCCGACAGAGCCCAGTAGAGCCCGAGAGAGCCCGACAGAGACCGAAAGAGCCCGACAGGGCCCGACAGGGCCCGACAGAGCCCGACAGGGCCCAGTTTAGCCCAGTAGAGCCCGAGAGAGCCCGACAGAGCCCGACAGGGCCCGACAGAGCCCGACAGAGCCCTGTAGAGCCCGACAGAGCCCGACAGAGCCCGACAGAGCCCGAGAGGGCCCGACAGGGCCCGACAGGGCCCAGTAGAGCCCGACAGAGCCCGACAGAGCCCGACAGAGCCTAGTAGAGCCCGACAGAGCCCGACAGGGCCCGACAGGGCCCGACAGGGCCCAGTAGAGCCCGACAGAGCCCGACAGGGCCCGACAGGGCCCGACAGGGCCCAGTAGAGCCCGACAGGGCCCGACAGAGCCCGACAGAGCCCGACAGAACCCGACAGAGCCCGACAGAGCCCAGTAGAGCCCGACAGAGCCCGACAGGGCCCGACAGGGCCCGACAGGGCCCAGTAGAGCCCGACAGAGCTCGACAGGGCCCGACAGGGCCCGAGAGAGCCCGACAGAGCCCGACAGAGCCCGACAGGGCCCGACAGAGCCCGACAGAGCCCAGTAGATCCCAGTAGAACCCGACAGAGCCCGACAGAGCCCGACAGAGCCCGACAGAGCCCGACAGGGCCCGACAGACCCCGACAGAGCCCGACAGGCCCCAGTAGAGCCTCACAGAGCCCGACAGAGCTCGACAGAGCCCGACAAAGCCCGACAGGGCCCGACAGATCCTGACAGAGCCCGACAGGGCCCGAAAGAGCCCGACAGTGCCCGATAGAGCCCGACAGGGCCCAGTAGAGCCTGACAGAGCCCGACAGAGCTCGACAGAGCCCGACAGAGCCCGACAGAGCCCGACAGAGCCCAGTAGAGCCCGACAGAGCCCGACAGAGCCCGACAGAGCCCGACAGGGCCCGACAGAGCCCGACAGGGCCGGACAGAGCCCGACAGAGCCCGACAGGGCCCAGTAGAGCCCGACAGAGCCCGACAGAGCCCGACAGAGGCCGACAAAGCCCGACAGGGCCCGACAGGGCCCAGTAGAGCCCGACAGGGCCCGACAGAGCCCGACAGAGCCCGACAGAGCCCGACAGGGCCCGACAGGGCCCGACAGAGCCCAGTAGAGCCCGACAGAGCCCGACAGAGCCCGACAGAGCCCGACAGGGCCCGACAGAGCCCGACAGAGCCCAGTAGAGCTCGACAGAGCCCGACAGAGCCCGACAGGGCCTGACAGAGCCCGACAGGGCCCAGTAGAGCCCGACAGAGCCCGACAGAGCCCGACAGGGCCCGACAGGGCCCGACAGAGCCCGACAGAGCCCGACAGGGCCCGACAGACCCCAATAGAGCCCGACAGAGCCCAGTAGAGCCCGAGAGAGCCCGACAGAGACCGAAAGAGCCCGACAGGGCCCGACAGGGCCCGACAGAGCCCGACAGGGCCCAGTTTAGCCCAGTAGAGCCCGAGAGAGCCCGACAGAGCCCGACAGGGCCCGACAGAGCCCGACAGAGCCCTGTAGAGCCCGACAGAGCCCGACAGAGCCCGACAGAGCCCGAGAGGGCCCGACAGGGCCCGACAGGGCCCAGTAGAGCCCGACAGAGCCCGACAGAGCCCGACAGGGCCCGACAGGGCCCGACAGGGCCCAGTAGAGCCCGACAGAGCCCGACAGAGCCCGACAGAGCCCGACAGGGCCCGACAGAGCCCGACAGGGCCCGACAGAGCCCGACAGAGCCCGACAGGGCCCAGTAGAGCCCAACAGAGCCCGACAGAGCCCGACAGAGCCCAGTAGAGCCTGACAGAGCCCGACAGAGCCCGAAAGAGCCCGACAGAGCCCGACAGGGCCCGACAGATCCTGACAGAGCCCGACAGGGCCCGACAGAGCCCGACAGAGCCCAAGAGAGCCCGACAGAGCCCAGTAGAGCCCGACAGAGCTCGACAGAGCCCGACAGGGCCCGACAGGGCCCGACAGGGCCCGACAGAGGCCGACAGGGCCCGACAGAGCCCGACAGGGCCCGACAGGGAACAGTAGAGCCCAGTAGAGCCCGACAGAGCCCGACAGAGCCCGACAGGGCCCGACAGAGCCCGACAGGGCCCAGTAGAGCCTGACAGAGCCCGACAGGGCCCGACAGGGCCCGACAGAGCCCGACAGAGCCCGACAGAGCCCGACAGAAACCGACAGAGCCCGACAGGGCCCGACAGAGCCCGACAGGGCCCGACAGAGCCCGACAGAGCCCGACAGGGCCCAGTAGAGCCCGACAGAGCCCGACAGAGCCCGACAGAGCCCGACAAAGCTCGACAGGGCCCGACAGGGCCCAGTAGAGCCCGACAGGGCCCGACAGAGCCCGACAGAGCCCGACAGAGCCCGACAGAGCCCGACAGGGCCCGACAGACACCGACAGAGCCCAGTAGAGCCCGACAGAGCCCGACAGAGCCCGACAGAGCCCGACAGGGCCCGACAGAGCCCGACAGGGCCCGACAGAGCCCGACAGAGTCCAGTAGAGCTCGACAGAGCCCGACAGAGCCCGACAGAGCCCGACAGGGCCCAGTAGAGCCCGACAGAGCCCGACAGAGCCCGACAGGGCCCGAGAGGGCCCGACAGAGCCCGACAGAGCCCGACAGGGCCCGACAGACCCCAATAGAGCCCGACAGAGCCCAGTAGAGCCCGACAGAGCCCGACAGAGCCCGACAGAGCCCGACAGGGCCCGACAGGGCCCGACAGAGCCCAGTAGAGCCCGACAGAGCCCGAGAGAGCCCGACAGAGCCCGACAGGGCCCGACAGGGCCCGACAGGGCCCAGTGGAGCCCGACAGGGCCCGACAGAGCCCGACAGAGCCCGACAGAGCCCGACAGGGCCCGACAGAGCCCGACAGAGCCCAGTAGAGCCCGACAGAGCCCGACAGAGCCCGACAGAGCCCGAGAGGGCCCGACAGGGCCCGACAGGGCCCAGTAGAGCCCGACAGAGCCCGACAGAGCCCGACAGAGCCCGACAGGGCCCGACAGAGCCCGACAGAGCCCGCAAGGGCCCGACAGAGCCCGACAGAGCCCGACAGAGCCCGACAGGGCCCGACAGAGCCCGACAGAGCCCAGTAGAGCCCGACAGAGCCCGACAGAGCCCAGTAGAGCCCGAGAGAGCCCGACAGAGCCCGACAGAGCCCGACAGGGCCCGACAGGGCCCGACAGAGCCCGACAGGGCCCAGTTTAGCCCAGTAGAGCCCGACAGAGCCGACAGAGCCCGAAAGAGCCCGACAGAGCCCGACAGGGCCCGACAGATCCTGACAGAGCCCGACAGGGCCCGACAGAGCCCGACAGAGCCCGACAGAGCCCGACAGGGCCCGACAGGGCCCAACAGAGCCCGACAGGGCCCGACAAGGAACAGTAGAGCACAGTAGAGCCCGACAGAGCCCGACAGAGCCCGACAGAGCCCGACAGGGCCCGACAGAGCCCGACAGGGCCCGACAGAAACCGACAGAGCCCGACAGGGCCCAGTAGAGCCCGACAGAGCCCGACAGAGCCCGACAGGGCCCGACAGGGAACAGTAGAGCCCAGTAGAGCCCGACAGAGCCCGACAGAGCCCGACAGAGCCCAACAGGGCCCGACAGAGCCCGACAGAACCCGACAGAGCCCGACAGAGCCCGACAGGGCCCGACAGAGCCCGACAGAGCCCGACAGAGCCCGACAGAACCTGACAGAGCCCTACAGAGACCAGTAGAGCTCGACAGAGCCCGACAGAGCCCGACAGGGCCCGACAGGGCCCGACAGGGCCCGACAGGGAACAGTAGAGCCCAGTAGAGCCCGACAGAGCCCGACAGAGCCCGACAGAGCCCGAGAGGGCCCGACAGAGCCCGACAGAGCCCAGTAGAGCCCGACAGAGCCCGACAGGGCCCGACAGGGCCCGACAGGGCCCAGTAGAGCCCGACAGAGCCCGACAGAGCCCGACAGAGCCCGACAGGGCCCGACAGAGCCCGACAGGGCCCAGTAGAGCCCAACAGAGCCCGACAGAGCCCGACAGGGCCCGACAGGGCCCGACAGAGCCCGACAGAGCTCGACAGGGCCCGACAGACCCCAATAGAGCCCGACAGAGCCCAGTAGAGCCCGACAGAGCCCGACAGAGCCCGACAGAGCCCGACAGGGCCCGACAGGGCCCGACAGAGCCCAGTAGAGCCCGACAGAGCCCGACAGAGCCCGACAGAGCCCGACAGGGCCCGACAGGGCCCGACAGGGCCCAGTAGAGCCCGACAGGGCCCGACAGAGCCCGACAGAGCCCGACAGAGCCCGACAGGGCCCGACAGAGCCCGACAGAGCCCAGTAGAGCCCGACAGAGTCCGACAGAGCCCGACAGAGCCCGACAGAGCCCAGTAGAGCCCGACAGAGCCCGACAGAGCCCGACAGAGCCCGACAGGGCCCGACAGAGCCCGCAAGGGCCCGACAGGGCCTGACAGGGCCCGACAGAGCCCGACAGGGCCCGACAGACCCCAATAGAGCCCGACAGAGCCCAGTAGAGCCCGAGAGAGCCCGACAGAGCCCGACAGAGCCCGACAGAGCCCGACAGGGCCCAGTTTAGCCCAGTAGAGCCCGACAGAGCCCGACAGAGCCCGACAGAGCCCGACAGAGCCCAGTAGAGCCCGACAGAGCCCGACAGAGCCCGACAGAGCCCGACAGAGACCAGTAGAGCCCGACAGAGCCCGACAGAGCCCGACAGAGCCCGACAGGGCCCGACAGGGCCCGACAGGGCCCAGTAGAGCCCGACAGAGCCCGACAGAGCCCGACAGAGCCCGACAGGGCCCGACAGAGCCCGACAGAGCCCAGTAGAGCCCGACAGAGCCCGACAGAGCCCGACAGAGCCCGACAGGGCCCGACAGAGCCCGACAGGGCCCGACAGAGCCCGACAGAGCCCAGTAGAGCTCGACAGAGCCCGACAGAGCCCGACAGGGCCCGACAGGGCCCAGTAGAGCCCGACAGAGCCCGACAGAGCCCGACAGGGCCCGACAGGGCCCGACAGAGCCCGACAGAGCCCGACAGGGCCCGACAGACCCCAATAGAGCCCGACAGAGCCCAGTAGAGCCCGACAGAGCCCGACAGAGCCCGACAGAGCCCGACAGGGCCTGACAGGGCTCGACAGAGCCCAGTAGAGCCCGACAGAGCCCGACAGAGCCCGACAGAGCCCGACAGGGCCCGACAGGGCCCGACAGGGCCCAGTAGAGCCCGACAGGGCCCGACAGAACCCGACAGAGCCCGACAGAGCCCGACAGGGCCCGACAGAGCCCGACAGAACCCAGTAGAGCCCGACAGAGCCCGACAGAGCCCGAGAGGGCCCGACAGAGCCCGACAGGGCCCAGTAGAGCCCGACAGAGCCCGACAGAGCCCGACAGAGCCCGACAGGGCCCGACAGAGCCCGACAGAGCCCGCAAGGGCCCGACAGGGCCCAGTAGAGCCCGACAGAGCCCGACAGAGCCCGACAGAGCCCGACAGAGCCCGACAGAGCCCGACAGGGCCCGACAGAGCCCGACAGGGCCGGACAGAGCCCGACAGAGCCCGACAGGGCCCAGTAGAGCCCGACAGAGCCCGACAGAGCCCGACAGAGCCCGACAAAGCCCGACAGGGCCCGACAGGGCCCAGTAGAGCCCGACAGGGCCCGACAGAGCCCGACAGAGCCCGACAGAGCCCGACAGGGCCCGACAGGGCCCGACAGAGCCCAGTAGAGCCCGACAGAGCCCGACAGAGCCCGACAGAGCCCGACAGGGCCCGACAGAGCCCGACAGAGCCCAGTAGAGCTCGACAGAGCCCGACAGAGCCCGACAGGGCCTGACAGAGCCCGACAGGGCCCAGTAGAGCCCGACAGAGCCCGACAGAGCCCGACAGGGCCCGACAGGGCCCGACAGAGCCCGACAGAGCCCGACAGAGCCCGACAGACCCCAATAGAGCCCGACAGAGCCCAGTAGAGCCCGAGAGAGCCCGACAGAGACCGAAAGAGCCCGACAGGGCCCGACAGGGCCCGACAGAGCCCGACAGGGCCCAGTTTAGCCCAGTAGAGCCCGAGAGAGCCCGACAGAGCCCGACAGGGCCCGACAGAGCCCGACAGAGCCCTGTAGAGCCCGACAGAGCCCGACAGAGCCCGACAGAGCCCGAGAGGGCCCGACAGGGCCCGACAGGGCCCAGTAGAGCCCGACAGAGCCCGACAGAGCCCGACAGGGCCCGACAGGGCCCGACAGGGCCCAGTAGAGCCCGACAGAGCCCGACAGAGCCCGACAGAGCCCGACAGGGCCCGACAGAGCCCGACAGGGCCCGACAGAGCCCGACAGAGCCCGACAGGGCCCAGTAGAGCCCAACAGAGCCCGACAGAGCCCGACAGAGCCCAGTAGAGCCCGACAGAGCCCGACAGAGCCCGAAAGAGCCCGACAGAGCCCGACAGGGCCCGACAGATCCTGACAGAGCCCGACAGGGCCCGACAGAGCCCGACAGAGCCCAAGAGAGCCCGACAGAGCCCAGTAGAGCCCGACAGAGCTCGACAGAGCCCGACAGGGCCCGACAGGGCCCGACAGGGCCCGACAGAGGCCAACAGGGCCCGACAGAGCCCGACAGGGCCCGACAGGGAACAGTAGAGCCCAGTAGAGCCCGACAGAGCCCGACAGAGCCCGACAGGGCCCGACAGAGCCCGACAGGGCCCGACAGAGCCCGACAGAGCCCGACAGAGCCCGACAGAAACCGACAGAGCCCGACAGGGCCCGACAGAGCCCGACAGGGCCCGACAGGGCCCGACAGGGCCCGACAGAGCCAGACAGGGCCCGACAGAGCCCGACAGAGCCCGACAGGGCCCAGTAGAGCCCGACAGAGCCCGACAGAGCCCGACAGAGCCCGACAAAGCTCGACAGGGCCCGACAGGGCCCAGTAGAGCCCGACAGGGCCCGACAGAGCCCGACAGAGCCCGACAGAGCCCGACAGAGCCCGACAGGGCCCGACAGAGACCGACAGAGCCCAGTAGAGCCCGACAGAGCCCGACAGAGCCCGACAGAGCCCGACAGGGCCCGACAGAGCCCGACAGGGCCCGACAGAGCCCGACAGAGTCCAGTAGAGCTCGACAGAGCCCGACAGAGCCCGACAGAGCCCGACAGGGCCCAGTAGAGCCCGACAGAGCCCGACAGAGCCCGACAGGACCCGAGAGGGCCCGACAGAGCCCGACAGAGCCCGACAGGGCCCGACAGACCCCAATAGAGCCCGACAGAGCCCAGTAGAGCCCGACAGAGCCCGACAGAGCCCGACAGAGCCTGACAGGGCCCGACAGGGCCCGACAGAGCCCAGTAGAGCCCGACAGAGCCCGACAGAGCCCGACAGAGCCCGACAGGGCCCGACAGGGCCCGACAGGGCCCAGTGGAGCCCGACAGGGCCCGACAGAGCCCGACAGAGCCCGACAGAGCCCGACAGGGCCCGACAGAGCCCGACAGAGCCCAGTAGAGCCCGACAGAGCCCGACAGAGCCCGACAGAGCCCGAGAGGGCCCGACAGGGCCCGACAGGGCCCAGTAGAGCCCGACAGAGCCCGACAGAGCCCGACAGAGCCCGACAGGGCCCGACAGAGCCCGACAGAGCCGGCAAGGGCCCGACAGGGCCCGACAGAGCCCGACAGAGCCCGACAGAGCCCGACAGAGCCCGACAGGGCCCGACAGAGCCCGACAGAGCCCAGTAGAGCCCGACAGAGCCCGACAGAGCCCAGTAGAGCCCGAGAGAGCCCGACAGGGCCCGACAGGGCCCGACAGAGCCCGACAGGGCCCAGTTTAGCCCAGTAGAGCCCGACAGAGCCCGACAGAGCCCGAAAGAGCCCGACAGAGCCCGACAGGGCCCGACAGATCCTGACAGAGCCCGACAGGGCCCGACAGAGCCCGACAGAGCCCGACAGAGCCCGACAGGGCCCGACAGGGCCCAACAGAGCCCGACAGGGCCCGACAGGGAACAGTAGAGCACAGTAGAGCCCGACAGAGCCCGACAGAGCCCGACAGGGCCCGACAGAGCCCAGTAGAGCCCGACAGAGCCCGACAGAGCCCGAGAGAGCCCGACAGGGCCCGACAGAGCCCGACAGAGCCCGACACAAACCGACAGAGCCCGACAGGGCCCAGTAGAGCCCGACAGAGCCCGACAGAGCCCGACAGGGCCCGACAGGGAACAGTAGAGCCCAGTAGAGCCCGACAGAGCCCGACAGAGCCCGACAGGGCCCGACAGGGCCCGACAGAGCCCGACAGAGCCCGACAGAACCTGACAGAGCCCGACAGAGACCAGTAGAACCCGACAGAGCCCGACAGAGCCCGACAGAGCCCGACAGGGCCCGACAGGGCCCGACAGGGCCCGACAGGGAACAGTAGAGCCCAGTAGAGCCCGACAGAGCCCGACAGAGCCCGACAGAGCCCGAGAGGGCCCGACAGAGCCCGACAGAGCCCAGTAGAGCCCGACAGAGCCCGACAGGGCCCGACAGGGCCCGACAGGGCCCAGTAGAGCCCGACAGAGCCCGACAGAGCCCGACAGGGCCCGACAGTGCCCGACAGGGCCCGACAGAGCCCGACAGGGCCCGACAGAGCCCGACAGAGCCCGACAGAGCCCGACAGGGCCCGACAGAGCCCGACAGAGCCCGACAGAGCCCGACAGGGAACAGTAGAGCCCGACAGAGCCCGACAGAGCCCGACAGAGCCCGACAAAGCTCGACAGGGCCCGACAGAGCCCGACAGAGCCCGACAGGGAACAGTAGAGCCCGACAGAGCCCGACAGAGCCCGACAGAGCCCGACAAAGCTCGACAGGGCCCGACAGGGCCCAGTAGAGCCCGACAGGGCCCGACAGAGCCCGACAGAGCTGGACAGAGCCCGACAGAGCCCGACAGGGCCCGACAGAGCCCGACAGAGCCCAGTAGAGCCCGACAGAGCCCGACAGAGCCCGACAGAGCCCGACAGGGCCCGACAGAGCCCGACAGGGCCCGACAGAGCCCGACAGAGCCCAGTAGAGCTCGACAGAGCCCGACAGAGCCCGACAGGGCCCGACAGGGCCCAGTAGAGCCCGACAGAGCCCGACAGAGCCCGACAGAGCCCGACAGGGCCTGACAGGGCTCGACAGAGCCCAGTAGAGCCCGACAGAGCCCGACAGAGCCCGACAGAGCCCGACAGGGCCCGACAGGGCCCGACAGGGCCCAGTAGAGCCCGACAGGGCCCGACAGAACCCGACAGAGCCCGACAGAGCCCGACAGGGCCCGACAGAGCCCGACAGAGCCCAGTAGAGCCCGACAGAGCCCGACAGAGCCCGAGAGGGCCCGACAGGGCCCGACAGGGCCCAGTAGAGCCCGACAGAGCCCGACAGAGCCCGACAGAGCCCGACAGGGCCCGACAGAGCCCGACAGAGCCCGCAAGGGCCCGACAGGGCCCGACAGAGCCCGACAGAGCCCGACAGGGCCCGACAGGGCCCGACAGGGCCCAGTAGAGCCCGACAGGGCCCGACAGAACCCGACAGAGCCCGACAGAGCCCGACAGGGCCCGACAGAGCCCGACAGAGCCCAGTAGAGCCCGACAGAGCCCGACAGAGCCCGAGAGGGCCCGACAGGGCCCGACAGGGCCCAGTAGAGCCCGACAGAGCCCGACAGAGCCCGACAGAGCCCGACAGGGCCCGACAGGGCCCGACAGAGCCCGCAAGGGCCCGACAGGGCCCGACAGAGCCCGACAGAGCCCAGTAGAGCCCGACAGAGCCCGACAGAGCCCGACAGAGCCTAGTAGAGCCCGACAGAGCCCGACAGGGCCCGACAGGGCCCGACAGGGCCCAGTAGAGCCCGACAGAGCCCGACAGGGCCCGACAGGGCCCGACAGGGCCCAGTAGAGCCCGACAGGGCCCGACAGAGCCCGACAGAGCCCGACAGAACCCGACAGAGCCCGACAGAGCCCAGTAGAGCCCGACAGAGCCCGACAGGGCCCGACAGGGCCCGACAGGGCCCAGTAGAGCCCGACAGAGCTCGACAGGGCCCGACAGGGCCCGACAGAGCCCGACAGAGCCCGACAGAGCCCGACAGGGCCCGACAGAGCCCGACAGAGCCCAGTAGAGCCCGACAGAGCCCGACAGAGCCCGACAGAGCCCGAGAGGGCCCGACAGGGCCCGACAGGGCCCAGTAGAGCCCGACAGAGCCCGACAGAGCCCGACAGAGCCCGACAGGGCCCGACAGAGCCCGACAGAGCCCGCAAGGGCCCGACAGGGCCCGACAGAGCCCGACAGAGCCCGACAGAGCCCGACAGAGCCCGACAGGGCTTGACAGAGCCCGACAGAGCCCAGTAGAGCCCGACAGAGCCCGACAGAGCCCAGTAGAGCCCGAGAGAGCCCGACAGAGCCCGACAGAGCCCGACAGGGCCCGACAGGGCCCGACAGAGCCCGACAGGGCCCAGTTTAGCCCAGTAGAGCCCGACAGAGCCCGACAGAGCCCGAACGAGCCCGACAGAGCCCGACAGGGCCCGACAGATCCTGACAGAGCCCGACAGGGCCCGACAGAGCCCGACAGAGCCCGACAGAGCCCGACAGGGCCCGACAGGGCCCAACAGAGCCCGACAGGGCCCGACAGAGCCCGACAGGGCCCGACAGGGAACAGTACAGCACAGTAGAGCCCGACAGAGCCCGACAGAGCCCGACAGGGCCCGACAGAGCCCAGTAGAGCCCGACAGAGCCCGACAGAGCCCGACAGAGCCCGACAGGGCCCGACAGAGCCCGACAGAGCCCGACAGAAACCGACAGAGCCCGACAGGGCCCAGTAGAACCCGACAGAGCCCGACAGAGCCCGACAGGGCCCGACAGGGAACAGTAGAGCCCAGTAGAGCCCGACAGAGCCCGACAGAGCCCGACAGGGCCCGACAGGGCCCGACAGAGCCCGACAGAGCCCGACAGAACCTGACAGAGCCCGACAGAGACCAGTAGAGCCCGACAGAGCCCGACAGAGCCCGACAGAGCCCGACAGGGCCCGACAGGGCCCGACAGGGCCCGACAGGGAACAGTAGAGCCCAGTAGAGCCCGACAGAGCCCGACAGAGCCCGACAGAGCCCGAGAGGGCCCGACAGAGCCCGACAGAGCCCAGTAGAGCCCGACAGAGCCCGACAGGGCCCGACAGGGCCCGACAGGGCCCAGTAGAGCCCGACAGAGCCCGACAGAGCCCGACAGGGCCCGACAGGGCCCGACAGGGCCCGACAGAGCCCGACAGAGCCCGACAGGGCCCGACAGAGCCCGACAGAGCCCGACAGAGCCCGACAGGGAACAGTAGAGCCCGACAGAGCCCGACAGAGCCCGACAGAGCCCGACAAAGCTCGACAGGGCCCGACAGAGCCCGACAGAGCCCGACAGGGAACAGTAGAGCCCGACAGAGCCCGACAGAGCCCGACAGAGCCCGACAAAGCTCGACAGGGCCCGACAGGGCCCAGTAGAGCCCGACAGGGCCCGACAGAGCCCGACAGAGCTGGACAGAGCCCGACAGAGCCCGACAGGGCCCGACAGAGCCCGACAGAGCCCAGTAGAGCCCGACAGAGCCCGACAGAGCCCGACAGAGCCCGACAGGGCCCGACAGAGCCCGACAGGGCCCGACAGAGCCCGACAGAGCCCAGTAGAGCTCGACAGAGCCCGACAGAGCCCGACAGGGCCCGACAGGGCCCAGTAGAGCCCGACAGAGCCCGACAGAGCCCGACAGAGCCCGACAGGGCCTGAGAGGGCTCGACAGAGCCCAGTAGAGCCCGACAGAGCCCGACAGAGCCCGACAGAGCCCGACAGGGCCCGACAGGGCCCGACAGGGCCCAGTAGAGCCCGACAGGGCCCGACAGAACCCGACAGAGCCCGACAGAGCCCGACAGGGCCCGACAGAGCCCGACAGAGCCCAGTAGAGCCCGACAGAGCCCGACAGAGCCCGAGAGGGCCCGACAGGGCCCGACAGGGCCCAGTAGAGCCCGACAGAGCCCGACAGAGCCCGACAGAGCCCGACAGGGCCCGACAGAGCCCGACAGAGCCCGCAAGGGCCCGACAGGGCCCGACAGAGCTTGACAGAGCCCGACAGGGCCCGACAGAGCCCGACAGGGCCCGACAGGGCCCGACAGGGCCCAGTAGAGCCCGACAGGGCCCGACAGAACCCGACAGAGCCCGACAGAGCCCGACAGGGCCCGACAGAGCCCGACAGAGCCCAGTAGAGCCCGACAGAGCCCGACAGAGCCCGAGAGGGCCCGACAGGGCCCGACAGGGCCCAGTAGAGCCCGACAGAGCCCGACAGAGCCCGACAGAGCCCGACAGGGCCCGACAGAGCCCGACAGAGCCCGCAAGGGCCCGACAGGGCCCGACAGAGCCCGACAGAGCCCAGTAGAGCCCGACAGAGCCCGACAGAGCCCGACAGAGCCCGACAGAGCCTAGTAGAGCCCGACAGAGCCCGACAGGGCCCGACAGGGCCCGACAGGGCCCAGTAGAGCCCGACAGAGCCCGACAGGGCCCGACAGGGCCCGACAGGGCCCAGTAGAGCCCGACAGGGCCCGACAGAGCCCGACAGAGCCCGACAGAACCCGACAGAGCCCGACAGAGCCCAGTAGAGCCCGACAGAGCCCGACAGGGCCCGACAGGGCCCGACAGGGCCCAGTAGAGCCCGACAGAGCTCGACAGGGCCCGACAGGGCCCGACAGAGCCCGACAGAGCCCGACAGAGCCCGACAGGGCCCGACAGAGCCCGACAGAGCCCGACAGGGCCCGACAGAGCCCGACAGAGCCCAGTAGAGCCCGACAGAGCCCGACAGAGCCCGACAGAGCCCGAGACGGCCCGACAGGGCCCGACAGGGCCCAGTAGAGCCCGACAGAGCCCGACAGAGCCCGAAAGAGCCCGACAGGGCCCGACAGAGCCCGACAGAGCCCGCAAGGGCCCGACAGGGCCCGACAGAGCCCGACAGAGCCCGACAGAGCCCGACAGAGCCCGACAGGGCCCGACAGAGCCCGACAGAGCCCAGTAGAGCCCGACAGAGCCCGACAGAGCCCAGTAGAGCCCGAGAGAGCCCGACAGAGCCCGACAGAGCCCGACAGGGCCCGACAGGGCCCGACAGAGCCCGACAGGGCCCAGTTTAGCCCAGTAGAGCCCGACAGAGCCCGACAGAGCCCGAAAGAGCCCGACAGAGCCCGACAGGGCCCGACAGATCCTGACAGAGCCCGACAGGGCCCGACAGAGCCCGACAGAGCCCGACAGAGCCCGACAGGGCCCGACAGGGCCCAACAGAGCCCGACAGGGCCCGACAGAGCCCGACAGGGCCCGACAGGGAACAGTAGAGCACAGTAGAGCCCGACAGAGCCCGACAGAGCCCGACAGGGCCCGACAGAGCCCAGTAGAGCCCGACAGAGCCCGACAGAGCCCGACAGAGCCCGACAGGGCCCGACAGAGCCCGACAGAGCCCGACAGAAACCGACAGAGCCCGACAGGGCCCAGTAGAGCCCGACAGAGCCCGACAGAGCCCGACAGGGCCCGACAGGGAACAGTAGAGCCCAGTAGAGCCCGACAGAGCCCGACAGAGCCCGACAGGGCCCGACAGGGCCCGACAGAGCCCGACAGAGCCCGACAGAACCTGACAGAGCCCGACAGAGACCAGTAGAGCCCGACAGAGCCCGACAGAGCCCGACAGGGCCCGACAGGGCCCGACAGGGCCCGACAGGGAACAGTAGAGCCCAGTAGAGCCCGACAGAGCCCGACAGAGCCCGACAGAGCCCGAGAGGGCCCGACAGAGCCCGACAGAGCCCAGTAGAGCCCGACAGAGCCCGACAGGGCCCGACAGGGCCCGACAGGGCCCAGTAGAGCCCGACAGAGCCCGACAGAGCCCGACAGGGCCCGACAGGGCCCGACAGGGCCCGACAGAGCCCGACAGGGCCCGACAGAGCCCGACAGAGCCCGACAGAGCCCGACAGGGCCCGACAGAGCCCGACAGAGCCCGACAGAGCCCGACAGGGAACAGTAGAGCCCGACAGAGCCCGACAGAGCCCGACAGAGCCCGACAAAGCTCGACAGGGCCCGACAGAGCCCGACAGAGCCCGACAGGGAACAGTAGAGCCCGACAGAGCCCGACAGAGCCCGACAGAGCCCGACAAAGCTCGACAGGGCCCGACAGGGCCCAGTAGAGCCCGACAGGGCCCGACAGAGCCCGACAGAGCTGGACAGAGCCCGACAGAGCCCGACAGGGCCCGACAGAGCCCGACAGAGCCCAGTAGAGCCCGACAGAGCCCGACAGAGCCCGACAGAGCCCGACAGGGCCCGACAGAGCCCGACAGGGCCCGACAGAGCCCGACAGAGCCCAGTAGAGCTCGACAGAGCCCGACAGAGCCCGACAGGGCCCGACAGGGCCCAGTAGAGCCCGACAGAGCCCGACAGAGCCCGACAGAGCCCGACAGGGCCCGACAGGGCCCGACAGGGCCCAGTAGAGCCCGACAGGGCCCGACAGAACCCGACAGAGCCCGACAGAGCCCGACAGGGCCCGACAGAGCCCGACAGAGCCCAGTAGAGCCCGACAGAGCCCGACAGAGCCCGAGAGGGCCCGACAGGGCCCGACAGGGCCCAGTAGAGCCCGACAGAGCCCGACAGAGCCCGACAGAGCCCGACAGGGCCCGACAGAGCCCGACAGAGCCCGCAAGGGCCCGACAGGGCCCGACAGAGCCCGACAGAGCCCGACAGGGCCCGACAGAGCCCGACAGGGCCCGACAGGGCCCGACAGGGCCCAGTAGAGCCCGACAGGGCCCGACAGAACCCGACAGAGCCCGACAGAGCCCGACAGGGCCCGACAGAGCCCGACAGAGCCCAGTAGAGCCCGACAGAGCCCGACAGAGCCCGAGAGGGCCCGACAGGGCCCGACAGGGCCCAGTAGAGCCCGACAGAGCCCGACAGAGCCCGACAGAGCCCGACAGGGCCCGACAGAGCCCGACAGAGCCCGACAGGGCCCGACAGGGCCCGACAGAGCCCGACAGAGCCCAGTAGAGCCCGACAGAGCCCGACAGAGCCCGACAGAGCCCGACAGAGCCTAGTAGAGCCCGACAGAGCCCGACAGGGCCCGACAGGGCCCGACAGGGCCCAGTAGAGCCCGACAGAGCCCGACAGGGCCCGACAGGGCCCGACAGGGCCCAGTAGAGCCCGACAGGGCCCGACAGAGCCCGACAGAGCCCGACAGAACCCGACAGAGCCCGACAGAGCCCAGTAGAGCCCGACAGAGCCCGACAGGGCCCGACAGGGCCCGACAGGGCCCAGTAGAGCCCGACAGAGCTCGACAGGGCCCGACAGGGCCCGACAGAGCCCGACAGAGCCCGACAGAGCCCGACAGGGCCCGACAGAGCCCGACAGAGCCCAGTAGAGCCCAGTAGAACCCGACAGAGCCCGACAGAGCCCGACAGAGCCCGACAGAGCCCGACAGAGCCCGACAGGGCCCGACAGAGCCCGACAGAGCTCGACAGAGCCCGACAAAGCCCGACAGGGCCCGACAGATCCTGACAGAGCCCGACAGGGCCCGAAAGAGCCCGACAGTGCCCTATAGAGCCCGACAGGGACCAGTAGAGCCTGACAGAGCCCGACAGAGCTCGACAGAGCCCGACAGAGCCCGACAGGGCCCAACAGAGCCCGACAGAGGCCGACAGGGCCCGACAGAGCCCGACAGGGCCCAATAGGGAACAGTAGAGCCCAGTAGAGCCCGACAGAGCCCGACAGAGCCCGACAGAGCCCAGTAGAGCCCGACAGAGCCCGACAGAGCCCGACAGGGCCCGACAGGGCCCAGTAGAGCCTGACAGAGCCCGACAGAGCTCGACAGAGCCCGACAGAGCCCGACAGGGCCCAGTAGAGCCCGACAGAGCCCGACAGGGCCCGACAGGGCCCGACAGGGCCCAGTAGAGCCCGACAGAGCCCGACAGAGCCCGACAGAGCCCGACAGGGCCCGACAGAGCTCGACAGAGCCCGACAGAAACCGACAGAGCCCGACAGGGCCCAGTAGAGCCCGACAGAGCCCGACAGAGCCCGACAGGGCCCGACAGGGAACAGTAGAACCCAGTAGAGCCCGACAGAGCCCGACAGAGCCCGACAGAGCCCGACAGGGCCCGACAGAGCCCGACAGAACCCGACAGAGCCCGACAGAGCCCGACAGGGCCCGACAGGGCCCGACAGAGCCCGACAGAGCCCGACAGAACCTGACAGAGCCTGACAGAGCCCAGTAGAGCCCGACAGAGCCCGACAGAGCCCGACAGGGCCCGACAGGGCCCGACAGGGCCCGACAGAGCCCGACAGGGCCCGACAGGGCCCGACAGGGCCCGACAGGGCCCGACAGGGAACAGTAGAGCCCAGTAGAGCCCGACAGAGCCCGACAGAGCCCAGTAGAGCCCGAGAGGGCCCGACAGAGCCCGACAGGGCCCAGTAGAGCCCGACAGAGCCCGACAGGGCCCGACAGGGCCCGACAGGGCCCAGTAGAGCCCGACAGAGCCCGACAGAGCCCGACAGAGCCCGACAGGGCCCGACAGGGCCCGACAGAGCCCGACAGGGCCCGACAGGGCCCGACAGAGCCCGACAGAGCCCGACAGGGCCCAGTAGAGCCCGACAGAGCCCGACAGAGCCCGACAGAGCCCGACAAAGCCCGACAGGGCCCGACAGGGCCCAGTAGAGCCCGACAGGGCCCGACAGAGCCCGACAGAGCCCGACAGAGCCCGACAGAGCCCGACAGGGCCCGACAGAGCCCGACAGAGCCCAGTAGAGCCCGACAGAGCCCGACAGAGCCCGACAGACCCCGACAGGGCCCGACAGGGCCCGACAGGGCCCAGTAGAGCCCGACAGAGCCCGACAGAGCCCGACAGGGCCCGACAGGGCCCGACAGGCCCCAGTAGAGCCCGACAGAGCCCGACAGAGCCCGACAGGGCCCGACAGAGCCCGACAGGGCCCAGTAGAGCCTGACAGAGCCCGACAGGGCCCGACAGGGCCCGACAGAGCCCGACAGAGCCCGGCAGAGCCCGACAGAAACCGACAGAGCCCGACAGGGCCCGACAGAGCCCGACAGGGCCCGACAGGGCCCGACAGGGCCCGACAGAGCCCGACAGGGCCCGAAAGAGCCCGACAGAGCCCGACAAGGCCCGACAGAGCCCGACAGAGCCCGACAGGGCCCAGTAGAGCCCGACAGAGCCCGACAGGGCCCAGTAGAGCCCGACAGAGCCCGACAGAGCCCGACAGAGCCCGACAAAGCTCGACAGGGCCCGACAGGGCCCAGTAGAGCCCGACAGGGCCCGACAGAGCCCGACAGAGCCCGACAGAGCCCGACAGAGCACGACAGGGCCCGACAGAGACCGACAAAGCCCAGTAGAGCCCGACAGAGCCCGACAGAGCCCGACAGGGCCCGACAGGGCCCGACAGAGCCCGACAGGGCCCGAAAGAGCCCGACAGAGCCCGACAGGGCCCAGTAGAGCCCGACAGAGCCCGACAGAGCCCGACAGAGCCCGACAAAGCTCGACAGGGCCCGACAGGGCCCAGTAGAGCCCGACAGGGCCCGACAGAGCCCGACAGAGCCCGACAGAGCCCGACAGAGCACGACAGGGCCCGACAGAGACCGACAGAGCCCAGTAGAGCCCGACAGAGCCCGACAGAGCCCGACAGGGCCCGACAGGGCCCGACAGGGCCCGACAGAGCCCGACAGAGCCCAGTAGAGCTCGACAGAGCCCGACAGAGCCCGACAGGGCCCGACAGGGCCCAGTAGAGCCCGACAGAGCCCGACAGAGCCCGACAGGGCCCGACAGGGCCCGACAGAGCCCGACAGAGCCCGACAGGGCCCGACAGACCCCAATAGAGCCCGACAGAGCCCAGTAGAGCCCGACAGAGCCCGACAGAGTCCGACAGAGCCCGACAGGGCCCGACAGGGCCCGACAGGGCCCAGTAGAGCCCGACAGGGCCCGACAGAGCCCGACAGAGCCCGACAGAGCCCGACAGAGCCCGACAGAGCCCGACAGGGCCCGACAGAGCCCGACAGAGCTCGACAGAGCCCGACAAAGCCCGACAGGGCCCGACAGATCCTGACAGAGCCCGACAGGGCCCGAAAGAGCCCGACAGTGCCCTATAGAGCCCGACAGGGACCAGTAGAGCCTGACAGAGCCCGACAGAGCTCGACAGAGCCCGACAGAGCCCGACAGGGCCCAACAGAGCCCGACAGAGGCCGACAGGGCCCGACAGAGCCCGACAGGGCCCAATAGGGAACAGTAGAGCCCAGTAGAGCCCGACAGAGCCCGACAGAGCCCGACAGAGCCCAGTAGAGCCCGACAGAGCCCGACAGAGCCCGACAGGGCCCGACAGGGCCCAGTAGAGCCTGACAGAGCCCGACAGAGCTCGACAGAGCCCGACAGAGCCCGACAGGGCCCAGTAGAGCCCGACAGAGCCCGACAGGGCCCGACAGGGCCCGACAGGGCCCAGTAGAGCCCGACAGAGCCCGACAGAGCCCGACAGAGCCCGACAGGGCCCGACAGAGCTCGACAGAGCCCGACAGAAACCGACAGAGCCCGACAGGGCCCAGTAGAGCCCGACAGAGCCCGACAGAGCCCGACAGGGCCCGACAGGGAACAGTAGAACCCAGTAGAGCCCGACAGAGCCCGACAGAGCCCGACAGAGCCCGACAGGGCCCGACAGAGCCCGACAGAACCCGACAGAGCCCGACAGAGCCCGACAGGGCCCGACAGGGCCCGACAGAGCCCGACAGAGCCCGACAGAACCTGACAGAGCCTGACAGAGCCCAGTAGAGCCCGACAGAGCCCGACAGAGCCCGACAGGGCCCGACAGGGCCCGACAGGGCCCGACAGGGAACAGTAGAGCCCAGTAGAGCCCGACAGAGCCCGACAGAGCCCAGTAGAGCCCGAGAGGGCCCGACAGAGCCCGACAGGGCCCAGTAGAGCCCGACAGAGCCCGACAGGGCCCGACAGGGCCCGACAGGGCCCAGTAGAGCCCGACAGAGCCCGACAGAGCCCGACAGAGCCCGACAGGGCCCGACAGGGCCCGACAGAGCCCGACAGGGCCCGACAGGGCCCGACAGAGCCCGACAGAGCCCGACAGGGCCCAGTAGAGCCCGACAGAGCCCGACAGAGCCCGACAGAGCCCGACAAAGCCCGACAGGGCCCGACAGGGCCCAGTAGAGCCCGACAGGGCCCGACAGAGCCCGACAGAGCCCGACAGAGCCCGACAGAGCCCGACAGGGCCCGACAGAGCCCGACAGAGCCCAGTAGAGCCCGACAGAGCCCGACAGAGCCCGACAGACCCCGACAGGGCCCGACAGAGCCCGACAGAGCCCAGTAGAGCTCGACAGAGCCCGACAGAGCCCGACAGGGCCCGACAGGGCCCGACAGGCCCCAGTAGAGCCCGACAGAGCCCGACAGAGCCCGACAGGGCCCGACAGAGCCCGACAGGGCCCAGTAGAGCCTGACAGAGCCCGACAGGGCCCGACAGGGCCCGACAGAGCCCGACAGAGCCCGGCAGAGCCCGACAGAAACCGACAGAGCCCGACAGAGCCCGACAGAGCCCGACAGGGCCCGACAGGGCCCGACAGGGCCCGACAGAGCCCGACAGGGCCCGAAAGAGCCCGACAGAGCCCGACAAGGCCCGACAGAGCCCGACAGAGCCCGACAGGGCCCAGTAGAGCCCGACAGAGCCCGACAGGGCCCAGTAGAGCCCGACAGAGCCCGACAGAGCCCGACAGAGCCCGACAAAGCTCGACAGGGCCCGACAGGGCCCAGTAGAGCCCGACAGGGCCCGACAGAGCCCGACAGAGCCCGACAGAGCCCGACAGAGCACGACAGGGCCCGACAGAGACCGACAGAGCCCAGTAGAGCCCGACAGAGCCCGACAGAGCCCGACAGGGCCCGACAGGGCCCGACAGGGCCCGACAGAGCCCGACAGAGCCCAGTAGAGCTCGACAGAGCCCGACAGAGCCCGACAGGGCCCGACAGGGCCCAGTAGAGCCCGACAGAGCCCGACAGAGCCCGACAGGGCCCGACAGGGCCCGACAGAGCCCGACAGAGCCCGACAGGGCCCGACAGACCCCAATAGAGCCCGACAGAGCCCAGTAGAGCCCGACAGAGCCCGACAGAGTCCGACAGAGCCCGACAGGGCCCGACAGGGCCCGACAGGGCCCAGTAGAGCCCGACAGGGCCCGACAGAGCCCGACAGAGCCCGACAGGGCCCGACAGAGCCCGACAGAGCCCAGTAGAGCCCGACAGAGCCCGACAGAGCCCGACAGAGCCCGAGAGGGCCCGACAGGGCCCGACAGGGCCCAGTAGAGCCCGACAGAGCCCGACAGAGCCCGACAGAGCCCGACAGGGCCCGACAGAGCCCGACAGAGCCCGCAAGGGCCCGACAGGGCCCGACAGAGCCCGACAGAGCCCGACAGGGCCCGACAGACCCCAATAGAGCCCGACAGAGCCCAGTAGAGCCCGAGAGAGCCCGACAGAGCCCGACAGAGCCCGACAGGGCCCGACAGGGAACAGTAGAACCCAGTAGAGCCCGACAGAGCCCGACAGAGCCCGACAGAGCCCGACAGGGCCCGACAGAGCCCGACAGAACCCGACAGAGCCCGACAGAGCCCGACAGGGCCCGACAGGGCCCGACAGAGCCCGACAGAGCCCGACAGAACCTGACAGAGCCTGACAGAGCCCAGTAGAGCCCGACAGAGCCCGACAGGGCCCGACAGAGCACGACAGGGCCCGACAGAGACCGACAGAGCCCAGTAGAGCCCGACAGAGCCCGACAGAGCCCGACAGGGCCCGACAGGGCCCGACAGGGCCCGACAGAGCCCGACAGAGCCCAGTAGAGCTCGACAGAGCCCGACAGAGCCCGACAGGGCCCGACAGGGCCCAGTAGAGCCCGACAGAGCCCGACAGAGCCCGACAGGGCCCGACAGGGCCCGACAGGGCCCGACAGAGCCCGACAGAGCCCAGTAGAGCTCGACAGAGCCCGACAGAGCCCGACAGGGCCCGACAGGGCCCAGTAGAGCCCGACAGAGCCCGACAGAGCCCGACAGGGCCCGACAGGGCCCGACAGAGCCCGACAGAGCCCGACAGGGCCCGACAGACCCCAATAGAGCCCGACAGAGCCCAGTAGAGCCCGACAGAGCCCGACAGAGTCCGACAGAGCCCGACAGGGCCCGACAGGGCCCGACAGGGCCCAGTAGAGCCCGACAGGGCCCGACAGAGCCCGACAGAGCCCGACAGGGCCCGACAGAGCCCGACAGAGCCCAGTAGAGCCCGACAGAGCCCGACAGAGCCCGACAGAGCCCGAGAGGGCCCGACAGGGCCCGACAGGGCCCAGTAGAGCCCGACAGAGCCCGACAGAGCCCGACAGAGCCCGACAGGGCCCGACAGAGCCCGACAGAGCCCGCAAGGGCCCGACAGGGCCCGACAGAGCCCGACAGAGCCCGACAGGGCCCGACAGACCCCAATAGAGCCCGACAGAGCCCAGTAGAGCCCGAGAGAACCCGACAGAGCCCGACAGAGCCCGACAGGGCCCGACAGGGCCCGACAGAGCCCGACAGGGCCCAGTTTAGCCCAGTAGAGCCCGACAGAGCCCGACAGAGCCCGACAGAGCCCGACAGGGCCCGACAGGACCCGACAGGGCCCAGTAGAGCCCGACAGAGCCCGACAGAGCCCGACAGAGCCCGACAGGGCCCGACAGAGCCCGACAGGGCCCGACAGAGCCCGACAGAGCCCGACAGGGCCCAGTAGAGCCCAACAGAGCCCGACAGAGCCCGACAGAGCCCAGTAGAGCCCGACAGAGCCCGACAGAGCCCGAAAGAGCCCGACAGAGCCCGACAGGGCCCGACAGATCCTGACAGAGCCCGACAGGGCCCGACAGAGCCCGACAGAGCCCGACAGGGCCCGACAGGGCCCGACAGGGCCCAACAGAGCCCGACAGGGCCCGACAGGGAACAGTAGAGCACAGTAGAGCCCGACAGAGCCCGACAGAGCCCGACAGGGCCCGACAGAGCCCGACAGGGCCCGACAGAGCCCGACAGAGCCCGACAGGGCCCGACAGAGCCCAGTAGAGCCCGACAGAGCCCGACAGAGCCCGACAGAGCCCGACAGGGCCCGACAGAGCCCGACAGAGCCCGACAGAAACCGACAGAGCCCGACAGGGCCCAGTAGAGCCCGACAGAGCCCGACAGAGCCCGACAGGGCCCGACAGGGAACAGTAGAGCCCAGTAGAGCCCGACAGAGCCCGACAGAGCCCGACAGAGCCCGACAGGGCCCGACAGGGCCCGACAGAGCCCGACAGAGCCTGACAGGGCCCGACAGACCCCAATAGAGCCCGACAGAGCCCAGTAGAGCCCGACAGAGCCCGACAGAGTCCGACAGAGCCCGACAGGGCCCGACAGGGCCCGACAGGGCCCAGTAGAGCCCGACAGGGCCCGACAGAGCCCGACAGAGCCCGACAGGGCCCGACAGAGCCCGACAGAGCCCAGTAGAGCCCGACAGAGCCCGACAGAGCCCGACAGAGCCCGAGAGGGCCCGACAGGGCCCGACAGGGCCCAGTAGAGCCCGACAGAGCCCGACAGAGCCCGACAGAGCCCGACAGGGCCCGACAGAGCCCGACAGAGCCCGCAAGGGCCCGACAGGGCCCGACAGAGCCCGACAGAGCCCGACAGGGCCCGACAGACCCCAATAGAGCCCGACAGAGCCCAGTAGAGCCCGAGAGAGCCCGACAGAGCCCGACAGAGCCCGACAGGGCCCGACAGGGAACAGTAGAACCCAGTAGAGCCCGACAGAGCCCGACAGAGCCCGACAGAGCCCGACAGGGCCCGACAGAGCCCGACAGAACCCGACAGAGCCCGACAGAGCCCGACAGGGCCCGACAGGGCCCGACAGAGCCCGACAGAGCCCGACAGAACCTGACAGAGCCTGACAGAGCCCAGTAGAGCCCGACAGAGCCCGACAGGGCCCGACAGGGCCCGACAGGGCCCGACAGGGCCCGACAGGGCCCGACAGGGAACAGTAGAGCCCAGTAGAGCCCGACAGAGCCCGACAGAGCCCAGTAGAGCCCGAGAGGGCCCGACAGAGCCCGACAGGGCCCAGTAGAGCCCGACAGAGCCCGACAGGGCCCGACAGGGCCCGACAGGGCCCAGTAGAGCCCGACAGAGCCCGACAGAGCCCGACAGAGCCCGACAGGGCCCGACAGGGCCCGACAGAGCCCGACAGGGCCCGACAGGGCCCGACAGGGCTCGACAGGGCCCGACAGGGCCCGACAGAGCCCGACAGAGCCCGACAGGGCCCAGTAGAGCCCGACAGAGCCCGACAGAGCCCGACAGAGCCCGACAAAGCCCGACAGGGCCCGACAGGGCCCAGTAGAGCCCGACAGGGCCCGACAGAGCCCGACAGAGCCCGACAGACCCCGACAGAGCCCGACAGGGCCCGACAGAGCCCGACAGAGCCCAGTAGAGCCCGACAGAGCCCGACAGAGCCCGACAGACCCCGACAGGGCCCGACAGAGCCCGACAGAGCCCAGTAGAGCTCGACAGAGCCCGACAGAGCCCGACAGGGCCCGACAGGGCCCGACAGGCCCCAGTAGAGCCCGACAGAGCCCGACAGAGCCCGACAGGGCCCGACAGAGCCCGACAGGGCCCAGTAGAGCCTGACAGAGCCCGACAGGGCCCGACAGGGCCCGACAGAGCCCGACAGAGCCCGGCAGAGCCCGACAGAAACCGACAGAGCCCGACAGGGCCCGACAGAGCCCGACAGGGCCCGACAGGGCCCGACAGGGCCCGAAAGAGCCTGACAGAGCCCGACAAGGCCCGACAGAGCCCGACAGAGCCCGACAGGGCCCAGTAGAGCCCGACAGAGCCCGACAGAGCCCGACAGAGCCCGACAAAGCTCGACAGGGCCCGACAGGGCCCAGTAGAGCCCGACAGGGCCCGACAGAGCCCGACAGAGCCCGACAGAGCCCGACAGAGCACGACAGGGCCCGACAGAGACCGACAAAGCCCAGTAGAGCCCGACAGAGCCCGACAGAGCCCGACAGGGCCCGACAGGGCCCGACAGAGCCCGACAGGGCCCGAAAGAGCCCGACAGAGCCCGACAGGGCCCAGTAGAGCCCGACAGAGCCCGACAGAGCCCGACAGAGCCCGACAAAGCTCGACAGGGCCCGACAGGGCCCAGTAGAGCCCGACAGGGCCCGACAGAGCCCGACAGAGCCCGACAGAGCCCGACAGAGCACGACAGGGCCCGACAGAGACCGACAGAGCCCAGTAGAGCCCGACAGAGCCCGACAGAGCCCGACAGGGCCCGACAGGGCCCGACAGGGCCCGACAGAGCCCGACAGAGCCCAGTAGAGCTCGACAGAGCCCGACAGAGCCCGACAGGGCCCGACAGGGCCCAGTAGAGCCCGACAGAGCCCGACAGAGCCCGACAGGGCCCGACAGGGCCCGACAGAGCCCGACAGAGCCCGACAGGGCCCGACAGACCCCAATAGAGCCCGACAGAGCCCAGTAGAGCCCGACAGAGCCCGACAGAGTCCGACAGAGCCCGACAGGGCCCGACAGGGCCCGACAGGGCCCAGTAGAGCCCGACAGGGCCCGACAGAGCCCGACAGAGCCCGACAGGGCCCGACAGAGCCCGACAGAGCCCAGTAGAGCCCGACAGAGCCCGACAGAGCCCGACAGAGCCCGAGAGGGCCCGACAGGGCCCGACAGGGCCCAGTAGAGCCCGACAGAGCCCGACAGAGCCCGACAGAGCCCGACAGGGCCCGACAGAGCCCGACAGAGCCCGCAAGGGCCCGACAGGGCCCGACAGAGCCCGACAGAGCCCGACAGGGCCCGACAGACCCCAATAGAGCCCGACAGAGCCCAGTAGAGCCCGAGAGAACCCGACAGAGCCCGACAGAGCCCGACAGGGCCCGACAGGGCCCGACAGAGCCCGACAGGGCCCAGTTTAGCCCAGTAGAGCCCGACAGAGCCCGACAGAGCCCGACAGAGCCCGACAGGGCCCGACAGGACCCGACAGGGCCCAGTAGAGCCCGACAGAGCCCGACAGAGCCCGACAGAGCCCGACAGGGCCCGACAGAGCCCGACAGGGCCCGACAGAGCCCGACAGAGCCCGACAGGGCCCAGTAGAGCCCAACAGAGCCCGACAGAGCCCGACAGAGCCCAGTAGAGCCCGACAGAGCCCGACAGAGCCCGAAAGAGCCCGACAGAGCCCGACAGGGCCCGACAGATCCTGACAGAGCCCGACAGGGCCCGACAGAGCCCGACAGAGCCCGACAGGGCCCGACAGGGCCCGACAGGGCCCAACAGAGCCCGACAGGGCCCGACAGGGAACAGTAGAGCACAGTAGAGCCCGACAGAGCCCGACAGAGCCCGACAGGGCCCGACAGAGCCCGACAGGGCCCGACAGAGCCCGACAGAGCCCGACAGGGCCCGACAGAGCCCAGTAGAGCCCGACAGAGCCCGACAGAGCCCGACAGGGCCCGACAGAGCCCGACAGAGCCCGACAGAAACCGACAGAGCCCGACAGGGCCCAGTAGAGCCCGACAGAGCCCGACAGAGCCCGACAGGGCCCGACAGGGAACAGTAGAGCCCAGTAGAGCCCGACAGAGCCCGACAGAGCCCGACAGAGCCCGACAGGGCCCGACAGAGCCCGACAGAGCCCGACAGAACCTGACAGAGCCCGACAGAGACCAGTAGAGCCCGACAGAGCCCGACAAAGCCCGACAGAGCCCGACAGGGCCCGACAGGGCCCGACAGGGAACAGTAGAGCCCAGTAGAGCCCGACAGAGCCCGACAGAGCCCGACAGAGCCCGACAGGGCCCGACAGAGCCCGACAGGGCCCGACAGAGCCCGACAGAGCCCGACAGAGCCCGACAGGGCCCGACAGAGCCCGACAGAGCCCGACAGGGCCCGACAGGGAACAGTAGAGCCCGACAGAGCCCGACAGAGCCCGACAGAGCCCGACAAAGCTCGACAGGGCCCGACAGGGCCCAGTAGAGCCCGACAGGGCCCGACAGAGCCCGACAGAGCCCGACAGAGCCCGACAGAGCCCGACAGGGCCCGACAGAGCCCGACAGAGCCCGACAGGGCCCGACAGGGCCCAGTAGAGCCCGACAGAGCCCGACAGAGCCCGACAGAGCCCGACAGGGCCCGACAGAGCCCGACAGGGCCCGACAGAGCCCGACAGAGCCCGACAGGGCCCAGTAGAGCCCAACAGAGCCCGACAGAGCCCGACAGAGCCCAGTAGAGCCCGACAGAGCCCGACAGAGCCCGAAAGAGCCCGACAGAGCCCGACAGGGCCCGACAGATCCTGACAGAGCCCGACAGGGCCCGACAGAGCCCGACAGAGCCCAACAGAGCCCGACAGAGCCGAGTAGAGCCCGACAGAGCCCGACAGAGCCCGACAGGGCCCGACAGGGCCCGACAGGGCCCAACAGAGGCCGACAGGGCCCGACAGAGCCCGACAGGGCCCGACAGGGAACAGTAGAGCACAGTAGAGCCCGACAGAGCCCGACAGAGCCCGACAGGGCCCGACAGAGCCCGACAGGGCCCGACAGAGCCCGACAGAGCCCGACAGGGCCCGACAGAGCCCAGTAGAGCCCGACAGAGCCCGACAGAGCCCGACAGGGCCCGACAGAGCCCGACAGAGCCCGACAGAAACCGACAGAGCCCGACAGGGCCCAGTAGAGCCCGACAGAGCCCGACAGAGCCCGACAGGGCCCGACAGGGAACAGTAGAGCCCAGTAGAGCCCGACAGAGCCCGACAGAGCCCGACAGAGCCCGACAGGGCCCGACAGAGCCCGACAGAACCCGACAGAGCCCGACAGAGCCCGACAGGGCCCGACAGGGCCCGACAGAGCCCGACAGAGCCCGACAGAACCTGACAGAGCCCGACAGAGCCCAGTAGAGCCCGACAGAGCCCGACAGAGCCCGACAGATCCCGACAGGGCCCGACAGGGCCCGACAGAGCCCGACAGAGCCCGACAGGGCCCGACAGTGCCCGACAGGGAACAGTAGAGCCCAGTAGAGCCCGACAGAGCCCGACAGAGCCCGACAGAGCCCGAGAGGGCCCGACAGAGCCCGACAGGGCCCAGTAGAGCCCGACAGAGCCCGACAGAGCCCGACAGGGCCCGACAGGGCCCGACAGGGCCCGACAGAGCCCGACAGAGCCCGACAGGGCCCGACAGAGCCCGACAGAGCCCGACAAAGCTCGACAGGGCCCGACAGGGCCCAGTAGAGCCCGACAGGGCCCGACAGAGCCCGACAGAGCCCGACAGAGCCCGACAGAGCCCGACAGGGCCCAACAGAGCCCGACAGAGCCCAGTAGAGCCCGACAGAGCCCGACAGAGCCCGACAGAGCCCGACAGGGCCCGACAGAGCCCGACAGGGCTCGACAGAGCCCGACAGAGCCCAGTAGAGCTCGACAGAGCCCGACAGAGCCCGACAGGGCCCGACAGGGCCCAGTAGAGCCCGACAGAGCCCGACAGAGCCCGACAGGGCCCGACAGGGCCCGACAGAGCCCGACAGAGCCCGACAGGGCCCGACAGAGCCCGACAGGGCCTGACAGGGCTCGACAGAGCCCAGTAGAGCCCGACAGAGCCCGACAGAGCCCGACAGAGCCCGACAGGGCCCGACAGGGCCCGACACGGCCCGACAGAGCCCGACAGAGCCCGACAGAACCCGACAGATACCGACAGAGCCCAGTAGAGGCCGATATAGCCCGACAGAGCCCGACAGAGCCCGACAGGGCCCGACAGGGCCCGACAGAGCCCGACAGAGCCCGACAGGGCCCGACAGAGCCCGACAGGGCCCGACAGGGAACAGTAGAGCCCAGTAGAGCCCGACAGAGCCCGACAGAGCCCGACAGAGCCCGACAGGGCCCGACAGGGCCTGACAGACCCCGACAGGGCCCGACAGAGCCCGACAGAGCCCGATAGAGCCCGACAGGGCCCGACAGGGCCCAGTAGAGCCCGACAGAGCCCGACAGAGCCCGACAGGGCCCGACAGAGCCCGACAGAGCCCGAAAGAGCCCGACAGAGCCCGATAGGGCCCGACAGAACCCGACAGAGCCCGACAGGGCCCGACAGAGCCCGACAGAGCCTGACAGAGCCCAGTAGAGCCCGACAGAGCCCGACAGAGCCCGACAGAGCCCGACAGGGCCCGACAGGGCCCGACAGAGCCCGACAGGGCCCGACAGGGAACAGTAGAGCCCAGTAGAGCCCGACAGAGCCCGACAGAGCCCGACAGAGCCCGACAGGGCCCGACAGAGCCCGACAGGGCCCAGTAGAGCCCGACAGAGCCCGACAGAGCCCGACAGGGCCCGACAGAGCCCGACAGAGCCCGACAGAACCCGACAGAGCCCGACAGGGCCCGACAGGGCCCGACAGAGCCCGACAGAGCCCGACAGGGCCCAGTAGAGCCCGACAGAGCCCGACAGAGCCCGACAGAGCCCGACAGGGCCCGACAGAACCCGACAGAGCCCGACAGAGCCCGACAGGGCCCGACACGGCCCGACAGAGCCCGACAGAGCCCGACAGAACCCGACAGATACCGACAGAGCCCAGTAGAGCCCGACAGAGCCCGACAGAGCCCGACAGAGCCCGACAGGGCCCGACAGGGCCCGACAGAGCCCGACAGGGCCCGACAGGGAACAGTAGTGCCCAGTAGAGCCCGACATAGCCCGACATAGCCCGACAGAGCCCGACAGGGCCCGACAGAGCCCGACAGGGCCCAGTAGAGCCCGACAGAGCCCGACAGGGCCCGACAGAGCCCGACAGAGCCCAGTAGAGCCCGACAGAGCCCGACAGAGCCCGAAAGGGCCCGACAGGGCCCGACAGAGCCCGACAGGGCCCGACAGAGCCCGACAGAGCCCGACAGGGCCCAGTAGAGCCCGACAGAGCCCGACAGAGCCCGACAGGGCCCGACAAAGCCCGACAGGGCCCGACAGGGCCCGACAGAGCCCGACAGGGCCCGACAGGGCCCGACAGAGCCCGACAGAGCCCGACAGGGCCCAGTAGAGCCCGACAGAGCTTGACAGAGCCCGACAGAGCCCGACAGGGCCCGACAGAGCCCGACAGGGCCCGACAGAGCCCGACAGAGCCCAGTAGAGCTCGACAGAGCCCGACAGAGCCCGACAGGGCCCGACAGGGCCCAGTAGAGCCCGACAGGGCCCGACAGAGCCCGACAGAGCCCAGTAGAGCTCGACAGAGCCCGACAGAGCCCGACAGGGCCCGACAGGGCACAGTAGAGCCCGACAGAGCCCGACAGAGCCCGACAGAGACCAGTAGAGCCCGACAGAGCCCGACAGAGCCCGACACAGCCCGACAGGGCCCGACCGAGCCCGACAGAGCACAGTAGAGCCCGACAGAGCCCCACAGAGCCCGACAGAGCCCGACAGGGCCCGACAGGGCCCGACAGAGCCCAGTAGAGCCCGACAGAGCCCGACAGGGCCCGACAGAGCCCGACAGAGCCCGACAGGGCCCGACAGAGCCCGACAGAGCCCAGTAGAGCCCGACAGAGCCCGACAGAGCCCGACAGAGCCCGAGAGGGCCCGACAGGGCCCGACAAGGCCCAGTAGAGCCCGACAGAGCCCGACAGAGCCCGATAGAGCCCGACAGGGCCCGACAGAGCCCGACAGAGCCCGCAAGGGCCCGACAGGGCCCGACAGAGCCCGACAGAGCCCAGTAGAGCCCGACAGAGCCCGACAGAGCCCGACAGAGCCCAGTAGAGCCCGACAGAGCCCGACAGAGCCCGACAGGGCCCGACAGGGCCCGACAGGGCCCAGTAGAGCCCGACAGAGCCCGACAGGGCCCGACAGGGCCCGACAGGGCCCAGTAGAGCCCGACAGAGCCCGACAGAGCCCGACAGAGCCCGACAGGGCCCGACAGGGCCCAGTAGAGCCCGACAGAGCCCGACAGAGCCCGACAGAGCCCGACAGGGCCCAGTTTAGCCCAGTAGAGCCCGACAGAGCCCGACAGAGCCCGACAGAGCCCAACAGAGCCCGACAGAGCCCGACAGGGCCCGACAGAGCCCGACAGAGCCCAGTAGAGCTCGACAGAGCCCGACAGAGCCCGACAGGGCCCGACAGGGCCCGACAGGGCCCAGTAGAGCCCGACAGAGCCCGACAGAGCCCGACAGAGCCCGACAGGGCCCGACAGAGCCCGACAGAGCCCGACAGGGCCCAGTAGAGCCCAACAGAGCCCGACAGAGCCCGACAGAGCCCAGTAGAGCCCGACAGAGCCCGACAGAGCCCGAAAGAGCCCGACAGAGCCCGACAGGGCCCGACAGATCCTGACAGAGCCCGACAGGGCCCGACAGAGCCCGACAGAGCCCAACAGAGCCCGACAGAGCCCAGTAGAGCCCGACAGAGCCCGACAGAGCCCGACAGGGCCCGACAGGACCCGACAGAGGCCGACAGGGCCTGACAGAACCCGACAGGGCCCGACAGGGAACAGTAGAGCCCAGTAGAGCCCGACAGAGCCCGACAGAGCCCGACAGGGCCCGACAGAGCCCGACAGGGCCCAGTAGAGCCTGACAGAGCCCGACAGGGCCCGACAGGGCCCGACAGAGCCCGACAGAAACCGACTGAGCCCGACAGGGCCCGACAGAGCCCGACAGAGCCCGACAGGGCCCGACAGAGCCCGACAGGGCCCAGTAGAGCCCGACAGAGCCCGACAGAGCCCGACAGAGCCCGACAAAGCTCGACAGGGCCCGACAGGGCCCAGTAGAGCCCGACAGGGCCCGACAGAGCCCGACAGAGCCCGACAGAGCCCGACAGGGCCCGACAGAGACCGACAGAGCCCAGTAGAGCCCGACAGAGCCCGACAGAGCCCGACAGGGCCCGACAGGGCCCGACAGAGCCCGACAGAGCCCAGTAGAGCTCGACAGAGCCCGACAGGGCCCGACAGGGCCCAACAGAGGCCGACAGGGCCCGACAGGGCCCGACAGGGCCCGACAGGGAACAGTAGAGCACAGTAGAGTCCGACAGAGCCCGACAGAGCCCGACAGGGCCCGACAGAGCCCGACAGGGCCCGACAGAGCCCGACAGAGCCCGACAGGGCCCGACAGAGCCCAGTAGAGCCCGACAGAGCCCGACAGAGCCCGACAGAGCCCGACAGGGCCCGACAGAGCCCGACAGAGCCCGACAGAAACCGACAGAGCCCGACAGGGCCCAGTAGAGCCCGACAGAGCCCGACAGAGCCCGACAGGGCCCGACAGGGAACAGTAGAGCCCAGTAGAGCCCGACAGAGCCCGACAGAGCCCGACAGGGCCCGACAGAGCCCGACAGAACCCGACAGAGCCCGACAGAGCCCGACAGGGCCCGACAGGGCCCGACAGAGCCCGACAGAGCCCGACAGAACCTGACAGAGCCCGACAGAGACCAGTAGAGCCCGACAGAGCCCGACAGAGCCCGACAGAGCCCGACAGGGCCCGACAGGGCCCGACAGAGCCCGACAGAGCCCGACAGGGCCCGACAGGGCCCGACAGGGAACAGTAGAGCCCAGTAGAGCCCGACAGAGCCCGACAGAGCCCGACAGAGCCCGAGAGGGCCCGACAGAGCCCGACAGGGCCCAGTAGAGCCCGACAGAGCCCGACAGAGCCCGACAGGGCCCGACACGGCCCGACAGGGCCCGACAGAGCCCGACAGGGCCCGACAGAGCCCGACAGAGCCCGACAGAGCCAGACAGGGCCCGACAGAGCCCGACAGGGCCCGACAGAGCCCGACAGGTCCCGACAGGGAACAGTAGAGCCCGACAGAGCCCGACAGAGCCCGACAGAGCCCGACAGAACTCGACAGGGCCCGACAGAGCCCAGTAGAGCCCGACAGGGCCCGACAGAGCCCGACAGATCCCGACAGGGCCCGACAGAGCCCGACAGGGCCCGACAGGGAACAGTAGAGGCCAGTAGAGCCCGACAGAGCCCGACAGAGCCCGATAGAGCCCGACAGGGCCCGACAGGGCCTGACAGAGCCCGACAGGGCCCGACAGAGCCCGACAGAGCCCGACAGGGCCCAGTTTAGCCCAGTAGAGCCCGACAGAGCCCGACAGAGCCCGACAGAACACAACAGAGCCCGACAGAGCCCTACAGGGCCCGACAGAGCCCGACAGAGCCCAGTAGAGCTCGACAGAGCCCGACAGAGCCCGACAGGGCCCGAAAGGGCCCGACAGAGCCCGACAGGGCCCGACAGGGCCCGACAGGGCCCAGTAGAGCCCAACAGAGCCCGACAGGGCCCGACAGAGCCCGACAGAGCCCGACAGAGCCCGACAGGGCCCGACAGAGCCCAGTAGAGCCCGACAGAGCCCGACAGGGCCCGACAGAGCCCGACAGAGCCCGACAGTGCCCGACAGAGCCCGAAAGGGCCCAGTAGAGCTCGACAGAGCCCGACAGAGCCCGACAGGGCCCGACAGGGCCCAGTAGAGCCCGACAGAGCCCGACAGAGCCCGACAGAGCCCGACAGGGCCCGACAGGGCCCGACAGAGCCCGACAGGGCCCGACAGGGAACAGTAGAGCCCAGTAGAGCCCGACAGAGCCCGACAGAGCCCGACAGAGCCCGACAGGGCCCGACAGAGCCCGACAGGGCCCAGTAGAGCCCGACAGAGCCCGACAGAGCCCGACAGGGCCCGACAGAGCCCAACAGAGCCCGACAGAACCCGACAGAGCCCGACAGGGCCCGACAGGGCCCGACAGAGCCCGACAGAGCCCGACAGGGCCCAGTAGAGCCCGACAGAGCCCGACAGAGCCCGACAGAGCCCGACAGGGCCCGACAGACCCCGACAGAACCCCACAGAGCCCGACAGAGCCCGACAGGGCCCGACACGGCCCGACAGAGCCCGACAGAGCCCGACAGAACCCGACAGATACCGACAGAGCCCAGTAGAGCCCGACAGAGCCCGACAGAGCCCGACAGAGCCCGACAGGGCCCGACAGGTCCCGACAGAGCCCGACAGAGCCCGACAGGGCCCGACAGAGCCCGACAGGGCCCGACAGGGAACAGTAGAGCCCAGTAGAGCCCGACATAGCCCGATATAGCCCGACAGAGCCCGACAGAGCCCGAGAGGGCCCGACAGGGCCCGACAGGGCCCAGTAGAGCCCGACAGAGCCCGACAGAGCCCGATAGAGCCCGACAGGGCCCGACAGAGCCCGACAGAGCCCGCAAGGGCCCGACAGGCCCGACAGAGCCCGACAGAGCCCAGTAGAGCCCGACAGAGCCTGACAGAGCCCGACAGAGCCCAGTAGAGCCCGACAGAGCCCGACAGAGCCCGACAGGGCCCGACAGGGCCCGACAGGGCCCAGTAGAGCCCGACAGAGCCCGACAGGGCCCGACAGGGCCCGACAGGGCCCAGTAGAGCCCGACAGAGACCGACAGAGCCCGACAGAGCCCGACAGGGCCCGACAGGGCCCAGTAGAGCCCGACAGAGCCCGACAGAGCCCGACAGAGCCCGACAGGGCCCAGTTTAGCCCAGTAGAGCCCGACAGAGCCCGACAGAGCCCGACAGAGCCCAACAGAGCCCGACAGAGCCCGACAGGGCCCGACAGAGCCCGACAGAGCCCAGTAGAGCTCGACAGAGCCCGACAGAGCCCGACAGGGCCCGACAGGGCCCGACAGGGCCCAGTAGAGCCCGACAGAGCCCGACAGAGCCCGACAGAGCCCGACAGGGCCCGACAGAGCCCGACAGAGCCCGACAGGGCCCAGTAGAGCCCAACAGAGCCCGACAGAGCCCGACAGAGCCCAGTAGAGCCCGACAGAGCCCGACAGAGCCCGAAAGAGCCCGACAGAGCCCGACAGGGCCCGACAGATCCTGACAGAGCCCGACAGGGCCCGACAGAGCCCGACAGAGCCCAACAGAGCCCGACAGAGCCCAGTAGAGCCCGACAGAGCCCGACAGAGCCCGACAGGGCCCGACAGGGCCCGACAGAGGCCGACAGGGCCTGACAGAGCCCGACAGGGCCCGACAGGGAACAGTAGAGCCCAGTAGAGCCCGACAGAGCCCGACAGAGCCCGACAGGGCCCGACAGAGCCCGACAGGGCCCAGTAGAGCCTGACAGAGCCCGACAGGGCCCGACAGGGCCCGACAGAGCCCGACAGAAACCGACAGAGCCCGACAGGGCCCGACAGAGCCCGACAGGGCCCGACAGGGCCCGACAGGGCCCGACAGAGCCCGACAGGGCCCGACAGAGCCCGACAGAGCCCGACAGGGCCCGACAGAGCCCGACAGGGCCCGACAGGGCCCGACAGAGCCCGACAGAGCCCGACAGGGCCCGACAGACCCCAATAGATCCCGACAGAGCCCAGTAGAGCCCGACAGAGCCCGACAGAGCCCGACAGAGCCCGACAGGGCCCGACAGGGCCCGACAGAGCCCAGTAGAGCCCGACAGAGCCTGACAGAGCCCGACAGAGCCCAACAGGGCCCGACAGGGCCCGACAGGGCCCAGTAGAGCCCGACAGGGCCCGACAGAGCCCGACAGAGCCCGACAGAGCCCGACAGGGCCCGACAGAGCCCGACAGAGCCCAGTAGAGCCCGACAGAGCCCGACAGAGCCCGACAGAGCCCGAGAGGGCCCGACAGGGCCCGACAGGGCCCAGTAGAGCCCGACAGAGCCCGACAGAGCCCGACAGAGCCCGACAGGGCCCGACAGAGCCCGACAGAGCCCGCAAGCGCCCGACAGGGTCCGACAGAGCCCGACAGAGCCCGACAGAGCCCGACAGGGCCCGACAGAGCCCGACAGGGCCCAGTTTAGCCCAGTAGAGCCCGACAGAGCCCAACAGAGCCCGACAGAGCCCGACAGGGCCCGACAGACCCCAATAGAGCCCGACAGAGCCCAGTAGAGCCCGAGAGAGCCCGACAGAGCCCGACAGAGCCCGACAGGGCCCGACAGGGCCCGACAGAGCCCGACAGGGCCCAGTTTAGCCCAGTAGAGCCCGACAGAGCCCGACAGAGCCCGACAGAGCCCGACAGAGCCCAGTAGAGCCCGACAGAGCCCGACAGAGCCCGACAGGGCCCGACAGAGCCCGACATAGACCAGTAGAGCCCGACAGAGCCCGACAGAGCCCGACAGAGCCCGACAGGGCCCGACAGAGCCCAGTAGAGCCCGACAGAGCCCGACAGAGCCCGACAGAGCCCGACAGGGCCCGACAGAGCCCGACAGAGCCCGACAGAAACCGACAGAGCCCGACAGGGCCCAGTAGAGCCCGACAGAGCCCGACAGAGCCCGACAGGGCCCGACAGGGAACAGTAGAGCCCAGTAGAGCCCGACAGAGCCCGACAAAGCCCGACAGAGCCCGACAGGGCCCGACAGAGCCCGACAGAACCCGACAGAGCCCGACAGAGCCCGACAGGGCCCAACAGGGCCCGACAGAGCCCGACAGAGCCCGACAGAACCTGACAGAGCCCGACAGAGACCAGTAGAGCCCGACAGAGCCCGACAGAGCCCGACAGAGCCCGACAGGGCCCGACAGGGCCCGACAGAGCCCGACAGAGCCCGACAGGGCCCGACAGGGCCCGACAGGGAACAGTAGAGCCCAGTAGAGCCCGACAGAGCCCGACAGAGCCCGACAGAGCCCGAGAGGGCCCGACAGAGCCCGACAGGGCCCAGTAGAGCCCGACAGAGCCCGACAGGGCCCGACAGGGCCCGACAGGGCCCAGTAGAGCCCGACAGAGCCCGACAGAGCCCGACAGGGCCCGACACGGCCCGACAGGGCCCGACAGAGCCCGACAGGGCCCGACAGAGCCCGACAGAGCCCGACAGAGCCCGACAGGGCCCGACAGAGCCCGACAGAGCCCGACAGGGCCCGACAGAGCCCGACAGGGCCCGACAGAACTCGACAGGGCCCGACAGAGCCCAGTAGAGCCCGACAGGGACCGACATAGCCCGACAGATCCCGACAGGGCCCGACAGAGCCCGACAGGGCCCGACAGGGAACAGTAGAGCCCAGTAGAGCCCGACAGAGCCCGACAGAGCCCGACAGAGCCCGACAGGGCCCGACAGGGCCCGACAGAGCCCGACAGGGCCCAGTTTAGCCCAGTAGAGCCCGACAGAGCCCGACAGAGCCCGACAGAGCCCAACAGAGCCCGACAGAGCCCTACAGGGCCCGACAGAGCCCGACAGAGCCCAGTAGAGCTCGACAGAGCCCGACAGAGCCCGACAGGGCCCGAAAGGGCCCGACAGAGCCCGACAGGGCCCGACAGGGCCCGACAGGGCCCAGTAGAGCCCAACAGAGCCCGACAGGGCCCGACAGAGCCCGACAGAGCCCGACAGAGCCCGACAGGGCCCGACAGAGCCCAGTAGAGCCCGACAGAGCCCGACAGAGCCCGACAGAGCCCGACAGAGCCCGACAGTGCCCGACAGAGCCCGACAGGGCCCAGTAGAGCTCGACAGAGCCCGACAGAGCCCGACAGGGCCCGACAGGGCCCAGTAGAGCCCGACAGAGCCCGACAGAGCCCGACAGAGCCCGACAGGGCCCGACAGGGCCCGACAGAGCCCGACAGGGCCCGACAGGGAACAGTAGAGCCCAGTAGAGCCCGACAGAGCCCGACAGAGCCCGACAGAGCCCGACAGGGCCCGACAGAGCCCGACAGGGCCCAGTAGAGCCCGACAGAGCCCGACAGAGCCCGACAGGGCCCGACAGAGCCCAACAGAGCCCGACAGAACCCGACAGAGCCCGACAGGGCCCGACAGGGCCCGACAGAGCCCGACAGAGCCCGACAGGGCCCAGTAGAGCCCGACAGAGCCCGACAGAGCCCGACAGAGCCCTACAGGGCCCGACAGAGCCCGACAGAGCCCAGTAGAGCTCGACAGAGCCCGACAGAGCCCGACAGGGCCCGAAAGGGCCCGACAGAGCCCGACAGGGCCCGACAGGGCCCGACAGGGCCCAGTAGAGCCCAACAGAGCCCGACAGGGCCCGACAGAGCCCGACAGAGCCCGACAGAGCCCGACAGGGCCCGACAGAGCCCAGTAGAGCCCGACAGAGCCCGACAGGGCCCGACAGAGCCCGACAGAGCCCGACAGTGCCCGACAGAGCCCGAAAGGGCCCAGTAGAGCTCGACAGAGCCCGACAGAGCCCGACAGGGCCCGACAGGGCCCAGTAGAGCCCGACAGAGCCCGACAGAGCCCGACAGAGCCCGACAGGGCCCGACAGGGCCCGACAGAGCCTGACAGGGCCCGACAGGGAACAGTAGAGCCCAGTAGAGCCCGACAGAGCCCGACAGAGCCCGACAGAGCCCGACAGGGCCCGACAGAGCCCGACAGGGCCCAGTAGAGCCCGACAGAGCCCGACAGAGCCCGACAGGGCCCGACAGAGCCCAACAGAGCCCGACAGAACCCGACAGAGCCCGACAGGGCCCCGACAGGGCCCGACAGAGCCCGACAGAGCCCGACAGGGCCCAGTAGAG